>NC_049904.1:22815882-22999680 GCF_001411555.2 Juglans regia
GGGAGAAGAGACAGACTACAGCAGGTGGGTCGCTCAGTGCTCCATTACATTTTTTTTGAAAGAGTGGATTCACACGCAGAGGGGAGAAGAGCTAGACGAGAAGGGGAGATGAAGTAGTGAAGCCGATGGTTCTTCCTCTCTTTCGATCATGTTTTCTTCTCTCTCTCTCTCTTTTTTCTCCTTTTCAAAAGGGCATTTGGTAAAACAATCCACCTCAGCACTGGGTACGCGATTGGTGTGCCATTTTGCCTGTACCTAGAAGAACTGTTCATTAAATTCATTTCATGTCAGCACTTCGGTGCAAATCGGTGCGCATAACCACCTGCCTTAAGACTTTTCCTTTTCAAAAGGGCATCTGGTAAAGCAATCCACCTCAGCACTGGGTACACGATTGGTGCGCCATTTTGCCTGTACCTAGAAGAACTGTTCATTAAATTCATTTCATGTCAGCACTTCGGTGCAAATCGTTGCGCATAATCGCCTGCCTTAAGACTTTTCCTTTTCAAAATGGCATCTGGTAAAACAATCCACCTCAGCACTGGGTACGCGATTGGTGCGCCATTTTGCCTGTACCTAGAAGAACTGTTGATTAGCATAGTCTGATATCATGTGTTAGCCAATTGACAATTGACATGTGTTATTCCCAATTGCAACGAAGAAACGAGAGTTCTCTAAACTAAAGTTCTCCAATAAAGATGGAAAATGCTATGGGTACCAACCTTCTCTTAACCCGGCTAGCATGACTCCTCATGCTACTTGTCCATTTTGACAGTTCATCTCAACACTTAACGCGACAAGACTCCATTCATAACCACGTCTTATGTCACGTCATACAGCTCGAGACTATCCCCAAGCTACACCGTGACCTTGTTGCGTCACCCAACATCTTGCCACGTAAATTCCTAACTCATTATGAGTACGGTTCCTCACGTACTCCCGACACATCATGACATCTCGTCACGTTCCCATTACACCATTCCTACACTATCACTTCACCCATCGCAAGCATGACTGCCAATAACCACGTCACTAAGTGACGTTGCCCAGTCATGCTTTCCTTGCTCACTCTTACACTTGTCATTCTACTTCACCCGTAATTCCAGTCATAAGTCCAACACGGTGACACTTGTCACCTCAGACTACAGGCTACACCACAATTACTTCGGAACACCGTTCCACAGTTCCCGACACTACTCACCACGTTCTACGCCCATCAACCATTCAACCATCCTTATCTCTGCGACACGCCACATGGTGTATCGTTGCACCTCATGGAGTACACTCCACGCATACTCCCTTCACACATGTTACGACCAATCACCACTATGGCGTACACGCCATATGGTGCATCACTTCACAACATGGAATATACTCCGCGTGTACTCCCCTCATACATACCACGTCATATTACCATTATGGCATACACGCTATATGGTGCATCAATCTGGCATACAGAGTACATTCCATATGTACTCCCTTTACACACACCACGCCACATCACCATTATGATATATTCACCATGTGGTGCATCATTCCACCATATGGAGTACACTCCGCGTGTACTCCCCTCATATATACCACGCCGCATCACCATTTTGGCGTACCCACTATATGGTGCATCATTCCGCCATACGGAGTACATTCCACATGTACTCCCTTCATACACATCACGCCACACAGAGTATACTCAGCGTGTACTCTTCCCATTCCACATACATCGCATCACCCATACAGTACAAGCTCCATAACCACATTATGTAGCACAGTCCACAACACTTCACAACACATTACGCATACAAGCCCAACACTTCGCTACACAGCACATCACCTCTCCACACTGCACAGATATGCCCAACACTTCATTACACAGCACCACATCACAATATCACAACTCCACAATACCAACAGCACAGTCCACAACCTAGTCAACTAATCAATATCTAACATAATAACAAGGGATAGAGAGTTATACCATCGACGGGATAACCCGTGCGTTGCTCGTTGACCGTCACGGTCGAAGACGTTGGAAGGGTCGTACGTGGTGGCTAAACCGCATACGGGGACCGTTTAGGCATTTGGATAGCTAGGTGTGGTCTTGGAAGTGCTCGTGGTAGTCTTGGAGTGGTGACAAGGAGCATAACACGGCGGATCTAGCAGTGTACAGTGGTGATTAGCCACGCGCAGTGGCTGTCCATCACATGCAGTGACTAACCACCACTCAAAGTGGTGGTTTGGAGCTAGGGTTCAGCTAAGGGAGGTGCGGTGGAGCTCATGGTGGCACTGGGGTGGCGCCACGGTGGAGGAAGGAGGGAATGACTGTGTAAGAAGGGGGAGAAGCCCTTGAGAGAGTGAGGGAGAGTGTGCGTGCATGGATGTCAGATCGGGGCCAAGGGTGGTCGGGATGGCTTGGTGGTGGCTTGAGGACTGAAGGTGGCGGTTACACGCCGTGGGTGGCGATGCACGCTGTGGAGGGTGTAAAACCTGTGCGGAGGAGGAGCCTCAAGCGGTGGATCAATGGGAGGCTATGGGCCTCCGGTCATGTGGAGGAGGAAGGGGGAGATCGCGACAGTGCTTGGAGACCATGGGTGGCCGTGTACTGCGGCACACGATGGTGAACAGGTAAGGAACCCGTGTGATAACCCGTTTCGGAAAGAGAGGGAGAGAGCTGCCGTGAAGGGTTGGGTTCGATGGGGCTATCGCCGATGATGGCTAGAGGTGCGCTGGTGGCCAGCGGCGGGGCTGCAAAGGCGGCGTTAGGCTATGCGAAGTGAGGAAACCGACAGGAGAGAGTTGCTCGCGTGGGGGAAGGGGAAGCTGCCGCGCGGGACAACGACGATGGGGGATGTCGGCGGTGGTGGAGGGGAGAGCTGCCGATGCACGGCGGCGCCCGGCTGTGGGATGGAGCATCAGGCGAGAGAGACGCAGCGTACTGTGTACGCTTGAGGGAGAGGGAGGAGAGAGAGAGAGCTGGGGAAAAGTGAGGGAGAAAGGGAGGGGTCTGGGTATTTAACCCAGTCCCTTCGTCTGGGATCCAAGTAACGATCTAACGATGGATCTCAAATATTGATTTGAAAATGCGTAAAATATTAACTTAATTAAAAATACTTAGAGGAATTAAGGTAGAATATTATTTTAAACTAACTTTAATTTATAAAATAATATTCCTTCATCATTAATAAAATGATGAAGTCTCACTTAACATATTAAAGAGAATAAAACCATTTAATTAATAAAAGCTTTCAACATAATCTAAACCACATAATATCTTAAATAGTTGAAATCATTTTAATAATGATATTAAAATGATTTCTAACAATTATAATATTTTTAGAACTCTTCAAGAATATTAGAATTATCCTACTTAAAATCAAGTTTAGTTCAATAACACTGGAAATATTCTTTATAATATTCCAGCACATTTAAAACACTGGGCGTGCCCTAGAAGCCGCACGACATCTTTTGAAGCACGTCATCGTGGTTCGGCACGCATGACGAGTCTCGCAGTCGCTGGATAGAAGGGGCAGATAAATCACATAATTTATGCCCTCAGGATTTACTTACGTCATAAAGAAGGAACGTACGTTAGAAAGAGGGAAGTGAACAATTTAATTTTGGAAACTGCGTTTTATATGGAGTGAATATGTTATCTATCTAAAGAAATCCTCGAATATATTTTTTGTACAATTTATTTATTTATTTACTGTTAATTGTTTTGTTATAGATCTTTTGTATCTATGAAAGAGTCCCCAAACACATCTTCTATCTTTTGCAAACAGAACTTCGAGAGTTCAATTCTTTTCGATAGATTTGGCCGTAATGTTGAAAAGAAAAATCAAAACTTTTCTGTTCCTTACTCTATAGATGGCTTTGCTTCTAAATTTTATTTCGGAAATTTTAATTAATTAATGTTGACTCATTATTCCATTTATATACTTTGTCAGCTTTATTGATCCAACGACCAAAATTCCATATACAAGGGAGTTTTGATGGATAATGATTATTTTCTTATAAAAAGTTTTTTTCTTTTTTTCTTTTTTGGGGTTTGTGGATTATGTCAATCCAGAAAACTTGTTGAATGTCACAAGATGGAGCTATTTTATTTGTATATATAAACTGGACCCTATATTATTATTTTCCCCCTTCTTTTTTTTTTCCCCCTAATAACTCCCTCTGCTCTTTGTGTAGGTATGCTGTTGTTTTTGGCGCTTTTGTTGCACGGATGGCATGTTTGGTTGGAATTGACTTCAGTGCAAAACTTATGGCTTCTCTTGCTCTATGTTTTGAGGTGATCAAACTGTCATTATTGCTAGTTGTTCCCTACAAAATTCTTTGACTACTTATAAAAAAAATTAGAAAAATATACTGTGAAAAATTATGTTTTTTTACCCAGGATGAATACCACAAAGAAGACACTCTTTCTTTGCGAAATCTCTCTCTTCTGCTATCCTATTTGTACATATTTGGAGTTTGCTCAAGGTAAATAACTTCTGTTAACTTGGACTCTTACTCTGTAAAATTATCACGACAAGAGGTGAAAAAAAAATCAGTACATGTGAAGATACATGCTTCAATTTGAAGGCAGAGTTAATCCTATGATGAACACATGCACAGATGTGATGTACATACTGTAAATATCAGTTCCTTTACATTCAAATTTTTTGTAAGAGATGAAGCTATATATTCTATGATAGCTCTGAAATTGCTTCAACTCCCTTCAAAAGAAAAGAGTGTATTGGGACATTGTGTTTTTGTTGAAATGAAAGCAGTTTTCTTTATGATATTATGGCGTGATTTGTCCATGTTTTGGGCATATATCCTGCATCAGGAATGTGATACCCCATATGATAAGGATAAGGGTAGGTGGTGTGTGGAATCCCGCATTGCTTGGGAAGGAGAAGTTCTTGCTCTTTATAATGTTCTAACGGAGCTCAAATTGTATCATTGACTAGTCCTTTTGGAGTATGGGCCATATGATTTGGGCCTTTCATTTGGGTGTTACAAGGAACAACATGAGTGATTGAATCCCTAACTTGAGCTATCTAAATTGCAGTAGTTGCTTGATGAGTGATGTGTCCTTGTGCAGAAGTTTCACTGTCTGTTTCAGTTAGTGTGCCTTAAATTTTTGTACAGTATGTAACAATCCTTTCTAATAGCTATATTTTTGACGATTCGTCTCAGTGAGTTGATATATGGCTTTTTGATAGTGTTGAGCAAGCGATTAATGGAGATAGATGTCTCAACCATCTTGACAACTTTGCAATGTAAGCCCCTTTAAACTTTTGATATTTGGTCTTTGCGTATGTGGATTTTTTGGCTTTTATACCTTGTTATCAGAATTCTATCAACTTTAAACTTCAAGGGGGTCCATTTTTAGTAAGTCTTGCATATCAAGCACTTTATATGGTTTTTTTGTGCTTAAAATCGGCATCATGTATATTTCCAAACCATTTATTGTTTGCAAATGGGATCCATTTTTTGGCAAGTGCTTGCATGTCTCACATTTTATATAATATCGATTTTGTGCTTAAAATCAACATCATGATATATATCCAATAACCAGGTATTATTGTTTGCTTTGTTTTGTTTGCATGCTCTAGTGTTTGCATTCTATATTTTATGATAGCATGAAGTTATTGTTCTATCTTTTGTAATTGCGTGATGGCATTAGCAACTCGTCTGATTTGAACTACTATTAACTGCACAGGCTGTGGAATGAAAATAAGGAGTGATGATCCTTCTGCAATGAAAAATTTTATTCTCAGTATTCAGAATAGGGCAAATGAGTTGAAAGCTTCTTCTGGAGATGGCCAACAAAATATAAATAGCAAGAGAGTAAGTGTAACATCCCGATCCTATATCATTAGAGACAATTTCACGAATATTTTATTAGGTTTGATAATTAGGTTATTATTATTATTATTATTATTATCAGATTTTACGTTTGTTATTTTTAATAGGATTATTATTTATATTATTGGATTAAGTGAAATATTTTTATGGCATCCAAGCCCATGAAGTCAGGAATCAGTTTCCTCGTTAGACTCGTTCCATTTTCGTGCTCATGCACGTACGTCTTTTCTTCTTATTCATTAGGGTTTCATGGGTCTATATATAGAACTCGTTCATTATAGACGTACATGTCTTCAACCTAGAGCTAGGGTTGCCGCAGCCACTGCATGCAAACCATCTGCACGACATCAATGGCCTCCTTCCCCAAACCTGGCCATCCACACGGCAACCACCGTGCCTCCCTGTCCAGAAACCAGCCGCGACAACTCCACGCCACCACCAGCCACCACAGAAGATAGCAGACCATCCTCAGCAGCCAAGGCACGCCGCAACAGCAACGGACGTGGAGAAGCCTCTGCTTCTCTTCCACGGTAACGACCACACGGACGCACCTCTGTCTAACACTCCCAAAAACAGAGCATCCCGATAGTCCGAAACCACCATCACCCACGTTCCTCCACAGCGACTCCACCACCGCCCAGAACATGCCGACGCCGCCACCACTTTCAGATCACGCCGGTGCCAGCTCATGGACCGCCACTTCCGAGAAACCAACTTAACCACGTTGCGGCCTATTGCACCTGTAGCCGAGCACCTCGACGCTACCAGTTCAGATTATTCTGCCGATCACCCCAGGACGTCGGTGCACCACCCACGGTGCCAGAAATCGCCGACCAGCTCTTCTCCGTGGCACCTACTCCATCTCGGTTGGCCTACGACCCTCAGCCACCCAGCTCTGTACGTGCGCCTCCCTCCCTCTCGGTTGCACTGCCGCATGGTTCACTTACTTCGGCATCGCACCACCACAGACGAGCCCCCAGTCGCGACGCCGTGACCCCCGCCAGCAACCCAGAACCGCCGCACGTCAGCCTCTCTCTCAGTCTCAAGTTTCGAAGTATTATTCAAGAAGAAGCGCATCGAGGTAAGTAAATTTGATCATAAATTAGGATCATCACAGTTAGCTTATATGTATGTATTATTCAAGTCAGTTCTTTGATAGCCATTATTTATGAACCGCTCATGTCATATGCAAGCATGTCATCCAGCATAGCATACGATCATGTCATTCCTCATCACGTTTAAATTCAGAAATTATGATTTATGTATGTAATATGTCATGCATCTCATGTGTATAAGACACGTAAGCCATCTTAATTTCAAGCGTAAGATAAGTTCAGATCAGTTAATAAGATGGTCATTCAGATGCATGGTACCAATGCAGTTCAGTTTCAGGGTGGTGTGCAAGCCACGAACATAGTCGTGGACCACCATAGTATGCCATAATACTATCAGCAGTTCCCCTTGCTGCAGCAGGATGTGGGGCTGGTGCATAACCTTGCACACAGGGTTAAGTGTGTTGGCCAGTCAGATAAATCAGTCAGTTAGTTCAGATAAACCAGTCATACATAGCATAAGCATCAGCATGAATAGTCATTAATTTTAAGCTCAGCATGAAAGTTCTTATGAAAATCTTATGTTTATTACGTTTTCGTTATGATAGATTTCTTACTGAGTCATCGACTCATTTTAGTTTATTTTCATGTTTTTAACCACCCAGGTGAAGATGATAATTACGAGCAGGCAGGCCAGGAGTAGAAGGAGCATTTTAGTTTTGTTCAGACTTTCTAAAATAAAATGTGTCTTTTATGACGAATTTATTCAATTTATTCCTTTAATATTTTTGGGAAGACATTTTTATTAGACCTTTTATTTCATAATAAATTACTTCAGTTTATTTTTCAATTATGAAATTAGAGAATCGCTTGCCGGGTTTATTTTCATGAAAAATACGTGACACACCTAGCCTACAGGTTACATTAAGTTTATTAAACGTTTAGCATTATTATGAATTCTTCACCTTTTTTTTTTTTTTGTTTCATAATTGCAGAGATTGTAATTGGTGATGCTTGCAGATGGAATTCATGCTTGAAACCATATGTGACATCAAGAACAACAAGATAAGGCCAGAAGAGGATCCCGCTCATCACACCCGGATAAAGAAATGGCTACAAAAGGTCTTTCTAGTTAATAGTTTCATTCTTTTAACATTTAGTTCAGCATATTTTTCTAGAATATTTTATTACTCTATGTTATTTTTGTAATGGGACTTGGGAGGATAGGTTTTGGTTTGAGAAGGCTTGACTTTTAACTTTTAAGGGGCTACCACTGGTGTCGCGGTGGGAGATTGTCTCTGAGATCAAATCATAGATCCAATTACAATGTTAAGACTGTAAAGAGTTCAAATAGTACCTGTTAATTTTCTTGAAATGATAAATATTATTCCTAGTAATAGCAAGTTGCAGTAAAAAAGCACAATAAGGGGTGCATCCTATTTATTACTCATTTTAAGATAGATTGATTTTAAGAGAAGCACCCAAGTAATATACATTGTAGTTTCAAGACAACAGTGAACATGTTTTGGTTCATACATTGACTATAATAGCTTGGTACCGAAACCTTATAAATGATTATGAACTTCATTGTGTACATAATTTGGGGGGGAAAAAAAATGTGTTGGGATCTACCAAACAAATTGTAAGATGGTAGTTTGTATGCATTGGGTATTTTGAAATCTTTTGTTTTTCCTCTACTTAAATACACATCTTATCATAAAATTTCTTTGCGCTAATGGTGTCATTTTGTCTCAATTTAGCTAGGAGTTTTAATTTATAGTTCTTTCTTCTTTTGTTTCTTGTACTTTGCTTCGTTTTTTTTTTTTTTTTTGCTTCTGATTAATTTTTAACATTGACCACTTTTGTCATTACATTAGTCATAGCTGTCATGTTTTACTTGGTACATAAATATGTTTTTGCTCCTTCCCCATGATTATTGTCTCTCCTTAAAATCCATGAGGTTGCTCTCTCTTTGAAACTTCGTTTTTGCACGCCAATGTAAAATTGTGAGTTATATGGTCTCATCTTGAAGTTTACCTCTTCCTGACAAAAAAAAAAAAAACTTCTCTCCCGGTGCCAATAACGACACCCGGTGCCAATAAAAAAAAAAATCAAAGTTGTAAAAATTAGTTGTAAATGGGTTGTTAGTGCGAACCTTGGTCATGGTGGTATGCTTCCTCCAAGTCTAAGGTTTGAACCCTTGGGTTCAAACAATTTCTAGGGTCCATCGAATAGAATTCTAATTGCCCGGGGTGCACTTGCAGTAAACTCCTCATCAAGAGCTTGTGTATCCCTGGGATTAGTTGGGGACTTGTTCCCGGATGCCCAGAACCAAAAAGAAGTGTATCATTACTCTAGGCGTGAAAGTATGACTAGGAATAGGGATAGCTCATGGAAACTCAAGATAATCTAAATTTATTTTAACATTTTGCTTTTCGAAATAATAAGTGTCAGATTTGATTTAGGAAGACAGTTCAATTTTTCATTATCTTTTTGTATGACATTGAGTCCTTGGTTACTCTTTATTTTCCAGTTAAGGGTAGAAGATGTTTTAATTGATCCTGAGAAGAAGGGCCAATGGTGATTGTCTGGTGACATGGCTTCCACAGTGGACAATGTTAAAGAAGTTGCCAGCAATATAGACAAAGAGATTCTTGAAGCCCAAAAAATGCTGCAGCTTGCTGCTGCACAGAGGATGAACACAGATGCCAGAAGGGCGATCTTTTGTATAGTAATGAGTGGGTTGGACTACATTGATACATTTGAGAAGCTTCTAAGGTTGGATTTACATGGAAAGCAGGTGGGTGCCTTGTGGTTTTCTCCTTATTTTGACAACTATATTTAATTTTTTAATTGTTAATTTTCACATATATTCACAGGACAGAGAGATCATGCGTGTTCTTGTAGAATGCTGTTTACAGGAGAAAGTATTTAAGTATTACACTGTTCTCGCTTCCAAGTTGTGTGAGCATGACAAAAACCACAAGTTCACTTTACAGGTGTTCTCTCTCTCCTTTTATTTATTTATTTATTTTTATTTTGGTGACTTTAGAATGAGATTTTTGGTAAAGCATGGCCAGAAATTTTGTTTTTTAAATTCAAACACATGGTTTGTCAAGTAAATTCACATGTTCCATACCTTAGGTATGCTTTCTTTCTGATTTTTTGATAATTAATTGAAAAATATTATATCAGCTGATTTTGACAATTACATAATCTTGTGAAAATATCAAGGGCCATTCATTTGACCTTTTGTTTTTTCTTATTTTTGTTTCGTTGCTAAATCGCTGTTTGTTATAAATTTTACGATCTTCTAAAGGCTACCATTGTTTTTATTCAGTGATTTTATTTGAGTAATATTTCTTGGGAGACTTTGCCTGGTTGTGGCATCAACCCTGGAATTTGAGTTTGAACTAGGTTTGAATTGGAAATTGCTGGCCAAATAGCTTCTGGCTACTTGTAGAGATGATGAGATACTGCAGAATTTTTGGTTGTGGTTATAGCATGTCTAAGTGATTTTTGGTCCTTGCTTTAAGTGATAATCATCTTATAGACTCAAGGGTTATTATGTGCAATGCAATTGTAAAAGACAATGAATACTTACATTATTTTGGTATATATATATTTCTGAGCAATGCAACCGAGGTCGGAAAATGCTTCCTAGGACTAAAGTAGGTGGATCTATTACCTTGTTGAACACTCTGATTATGTTACTGGAAGCTCATGCCTTTGGTCAACCACATTTACACACCACATAGATATCTATGGAGAAATGTTGGTGATAGTCCTTGTATATTTCTTATGCCTTGGATGAAGGATTGAGTATTATTGTCAAAGAGGATGCAGAAATGAAATTTTTTATTGGTAGTAGATAATTAAATCGTCAGCTTGAATTTACATGGCAGTACAGGAGGGGCTTTTTAAGACAGGGCAGGGCAAGTTTTATGAATCAATTTGGTTTTATTGCATCTGAATCTGGCTTCAACTTTTATCACACACAAATGGAGAGTGGCTTAGTGGATATTTGGATATTATTTGTTTGAATTTCAGTTAATTTGTTAATTTTAGCTGAATAACGAGTATATAGATGTCAAAACCATTCTCTTTCATTAGGACTTCTACATTACTCTGATTTATTGCATACATCATCGAAGTAAATGATGTAGCTGGAATTGTTATTTCTAAATCACAAGAAAACCTTGCATTTTTTTTTATAAGTAGAAAACCTTGCATTTTAAAAGAGTGATGTTATTGGCCTTCCTTTTAGTGTTCATATGTGGGATACAGCAAACTGGACACTAAGTTGGTTCTTTTTCTTAGAGGACTTTGGAGGAACATCGACTAAAGGTAGGTTTGGGGGGTGGGATGAGACATAAAATTCTCATCTCATTTCATCTCATCATTACACTTTTTTCAAATTCTCATATAAAATATAATAAACAATTCAACTTTTTCAAATCCCAATACAATAATAACACTAAAACATAATATTTTAAATACTAAAACAAAACACAAAATTCTCATCTCACTCTCCAAACCTGCCCTTAAGGTTTCCTTATTTCTCCTGGGGAGAAGGACAAGTTTAAGGGGTGAAGAATATTAATTATAACCTAGGGCACGTTTGGCCTGTGGAGTAGAGGCTAGAAGCAAATAGGTATTCATGTGGAATAACAACAAAGTAGAAGCAATAGATATTCCTTTCATGTTGGGGGACCCCTTACTTTGCGGTAGAGGCCCCACTTAAGAGGGTGGAAGTGGATCCCTTGCTTTTCTCTTTTTCTCTTTCATTTTTCATTTCCACCCTTCACTACAAGAAATTATTATTATTATTATTATTTTAGATTGTAAAACTTGTCTTCTACATATGAAGAACTTGTCCCACATTGCATTATGCATCTTAAAATCAAATAATAATAAAATATTCATTATTTTATAATTTTTTTTTTTTATAATTTTTTTCCTATAAATCTGGTTTGTGCATCTAGATGGTATAGTCTAATAAATTCAAGTCAAATTACACTACGTGAAGGCAAAAAAACTCAATATACCATCCAGCTCAAATAAATCCAACTCCAAGTCCAATAAATTTCATACAAATTCATAACTTAATATAATGTAATTCTATACAAATTCAACTATCCAAATAAATTACATACAAATTCAACTGCCCCAAAATAAATTCCATACACATTCAACTTCCAACCAAAAGAAATTTCATACACATTTATCCTTAAACCTCATGTATCAAAATCAACTTAATAGAAAATCCACAAAGTTGATTTTAATACAATTTGAACTACTTCAAGTTGGACTTGGTAGCTCCATATGTCAACCAGCAGCTCCACAGCAGCCCAGCTCCACAGCACCTCCACAGCAGCCCAGCTCCTTCCCACAGCACCTCAACAAAAAAATGATGCAATTTGGTGTAACCACAGTACAAAAATTACCCAAAATATGTCACCACAATCAAAACAATTACAAAATATCATCGTACAAACATACTACTATGTACGAGATATAGCCTTATTCCTTTGTTCCTCAATGATCTCCGTTTGAAGATTATGGAAATATTCTTGCTACAAACCTTTCATGGAATCAATATCCAAGTTCATAATTTTCATATCAGTTTTTCTCTTTTTAAGAGCTACTAAGTCAGATCTCTCTCTTTCAGTCTTAATTTCCAACTTAAGTTTTCTCTTCTTAAGAAGTAGTAACTCAGATCTTTCATTCTCATACTTCAATTGCGAATCTCTTTTCTCCATCATAGAAGTCCTCCTATCATCTTTCATTTGGTTTAAGGCCTCATTAATTACTATATTTTGTCTTTCGTTACACTTTCTTTCTTTTTCTCTTATTTTTTCAACCTTCTTGCCCATAGGTCTCTCACAATCGACGGACACATTTTCCATGTCTTCCCCTAAAGGTATTGAGTTTAGAGTAATACCTGAACTTGTCCCATTTTTTTTTCTTTTTATGAGGTCCATGTGTGTTGTCATTTCGGTTGGTGCCTCAATAAATTCCAACAATGATCCATGTTAAAGTTAAGTTTTTGGTTCTCTTTGTACAAGATTTTTGCCTTATCAATCTACAAAATAGTGGAACAAGATACAATTAAAAACATTGCAAATACGTAATAATTAGAACCACAAAACATAAGAAAAAACATTATACCTTGTCTTGCTCGATTGCACCGCTTGGATGCATTCCTTCAACTTGGGCTAAGCTACCACAGAATTTATTGACGCATTTTTGAATGATTGACCACCGATTGGTAAAGGAGGGTATAGACCGGTCTTGACAATTAGGTTTTTTAAATGTGTGGTAGTAGTCATAAATTCTACTCCACATTTGTGTAGACGATTGATTAGTCCCCCGTATGGAGTCCATACTAATGTTAAGCCAAGCTGAAACGAGGAGAATATCTTCCTCTATAGTAAATGACACACCCCGTTGGGATTTTTATTTCCTTTTTACCCGTTGGGGTTGTGTCGCTTGAACATCAACACTTGCACTGCCCATAGGGGGGTTGTTAATATGACCTTCACCACTTTCCAACAGTGTAGTGAAGAAGGAATCATCATCAATTAAACAGTTCATCCTTTAATAAAATATTGAAAGATAAAATGTTACTAAAACTACCTCAATAGACGAAGTATGTATGCAACATGGAAAAAACAAAATACATGGAAAAAACTATATATGTATGCAGTGCACATGGGAAAAACAAATCTGTCTAAAGGCATACATGCCTGCTGACTTAATGGTTTGATAAATATACAATCCAAATCAAGAAAAAGGGCAGAGACCATAAGCACTGTTTTAAGCAAAATCAATCTTTTAAGCAAAACTACAAGTCTACAAGTGAATATGTATTTCAAACCCACAAGCCTACAAGCAAAACCACATGTCTACAACCAAAATAATGCATTTCAATTTTTGAGATTTTGAAAATAAACCCAGTATCATAATTGCTGCTCCTCTTATCTTCCTTTTTAATGTGGATATGTATTCTATTGAAAATGAGACAGATTTTCATGAGCTAAATTAATCTTTGGGCAGATACAAGATAAAAAAGAGACCTAACTATTCATGAGCTTGAGATTACCAAACTGAGATTAAAAAAGAGACCTAAGATAAAAAAAGACAAATTACCAAACTGACTCACTTCCGCATGATAGCATGAGATTTTTGTCCTGTTCATGAGATATTCTTTGGTAGAATATCTGTTCATGCAATATCAATTGATACCTTTCTATTAATATTGCATTTTAGAAGATATATTCTACTTTCAATTTCAATGATTGGAGAATGGCACGAGTGCTGTGTTAGAATTTGTCATGTTTGAACTCAACCTGGTATTATACAGAGTAGTTTTCTTCATTTTGGCAATAAAAGGGTAGAGAACATAAGCAAATTATACAATTAGTGTAGGGGAAATCACAGCATATATAACACTTGCAAACATAAGCAAATCATACCAATTATACCAATCTCGGTTCAATATAAGGAAAAATCACACAAAAAATCCTAAAAAAATTCTAATCATGGGAAATCACACAAAACAATTTGTGAAATCAAAACAAGTGGCTTGCACGAAATTACCTTTTCTAGGGTTTCCAAACAGCCGCACGAAATCGGGTATTGGGCGAGATAAGAGGTCGTCGTTGATGAAGGAACAGTCTCGTGGTGCACTTGAGCTGAGCTTTGGGCAATGGTGTAGCAGAGCAGAGAGAAGAGAGAGGAAGGGGGAAGACAGTGCAGCAGAAATGGGTTTGTCGAAGAGAAGAGAGCAAGAGAGAGCAAGAGAGAGACTATTCTTTGGTAAATCTGGCTTGTCGAAGAGAAGAGAGCAGAGAGAGCAAGAGAGAAGAATGAATCATACCAATCGTAAAGGAGAATGGGTCTGTCAAAGAGAAGAGAGCGAGAGAGCGAGAGAGAGGATGGAGAGCGAGAGAGAGGATGGAGGGTGACTTTCACGCGAGAGAGATGAGTCGTTCGGATAGAGAGAGAAAAAACATTATTTTTAATGTTTGAAGACTAAAACAATGCTTCTTCAAACTTGAAGAAGCACTTTTTATAGTTATGGATAAAAATGAAGATAGATACACCAATGTAGACGATTTTATAGATATATTCTTCAAATTTAAAAATGAAGATGAAGATAAAGAAGCCACTGCCAATGCTCAGCACTCTCATTGGATTAGCTAAAAACTAAATCCAATGAGTATTTAGCTATTAAAGAGTAAAATAAGCTCACATTGGATTAGTCAAATTCCAAATATTTGGAATTTAGCTATAGTGACTTTCAAAAGTTTTTTCAAATTTGAAGGTTACTGTACATACATCAAATACATATTTTATTAATTATTTCTCTCTCCCTTTCTTTCTATCACATATTTTATCACAATTAATATATTAATTTGACTTAGTGATATATTAATTTAATAAGAACATGATTATTAATTAACATATAATAAGTAGAATAGTAAAATATGATAAAATTAAATAAATTAATAATTAAAAAAATTAAATATTTTTGAAATTATTAATTATTCATTAATCTATAATAAATAAATGTATAATCTAATGTGGAGATTTAATGTGAATAACCAAAACCAAATTCATCTTATATTATTTTATTATTATATAATGAAAAAATAGATATTCCAATGTGGAGATTTATGTGAATGAAATAGTCAAAAGTCAAATTTCTCTTACATTCATCAAAATTTTCTTTTAACTTTGGCTAATCCAATGAGAGTGCTTTAAGTTGTTAAAAACCCGTTCTTCAAAGTGTCATTTTATACATGTCTCTTTCTCTCTCACACACACACACACGAAAATCTCAGGTGATTCTCATAGGAGATAGTCTCTTCATCTGTCTTTTCTAACTTTTAGTTTCTTGACACTAGTACTTCAAATTGGGTTATCCAAAATTCATCTTATGTATGTAAGTTTCGTTGGTGGATTGCATACAGTATTGGTTTTTTGATCTGTCTTTGTTGAGGCAAAGTTTTTGCGTTTGGGATAGATGAT
This sequence comes from Juglans regia, assembly GCF_001411555.2. Taxonomy (NCBI): domain Eukaryota; kingdom Viridiplantae; phylum Streptophyta; class Magnoliopsida; order Fagales; family Juglandaceae; genus Juglans; species Juglans regia. The sequence continues at coordinate 22,831,821 of NC_049904.1, forward strand.
GGGATAACGGTCGTTTGTCGAAGTAGTAGTGGATGCCGTTCAATGTCACTAGGAAGGATGAGTGTTGCATACTAAATTTCCTTGGTGGAGACTGTCTTCGGTAGAGGAAAGAAGGGGGGTTGCGAAATCTCTTTGGGTGGGAAACACTGCTTGTGCTATGATGTTCCAATACCTCCAGTCAATTTCTGGCCTTGAAGAGTATGGGGGGAAGAAGCCAGAATGGTATGTTGATCATTCCAACTTGGAAGGCATTGAAGTCTTTTTACCATGGAGCTTTGAATGCTTGAAAATCTCTTCCAGAAGTTTATTGGCCACGGAAACTACAAAATGCATGTATGCAGGTTTGTAGTGAAGACTGGTAGAGCAGGGGAAATATTGGTCAAAGCTCTTAAGAATGGGAATATTAAGATGGGAAGAGTGTTGTATGTGGAGGCGGCTAAAGGCTGCTGATTGTTGCTATCTTTAACAAGCGCAATCTGGGCAACTCGAAAACTTTGTCGGTATAGCATGCAAGCAACAAAATAGGAATATTTCTAATTACCAGGTACAAAGGCTGTTGTAGAGATCCCTGCGATATGCCTGAGGAGGACATGGTGCCGGAAAGTGCAAAGGGCAATATTATTGAAGTTGGTTTAATGTGATGTTATTTTCCAGAAAACTCTTCATATTATGTTTAAGTTTACTAAGTTTAGTCTTTACTATTATTAGCTAATCTTGGAAGTTGTCTTTCTGATTTAAAGAAGTTGTGAGTCTCAATGTAAGTATATATATCAGATTAATGAGAAATGAAGAGGCAGAACATTCAGAATCAATCTTCACGTTGTAGATTGAAGTTTCTCTCAAAACTTACTCTGTTATCATCAACAATTGGTATCAGAGCAAACCAGGTTGATCTGAACGGTCGTTAATGGCTGCCTTTGGAGCAACTACATCAGTTCCCATCTTCAATGGTGAGAACTACGATTATTGGAGCATAAAGATGAAGACCTTTTTCTTATCTCAAGATCTCTGGGATGTAGTAGAAAAAGGAGTTGCAGTTCCTTCAGAAGGAGTCTCAAACTCTGCACAATATAAACAAGAAAGCACCAAGGATGCAAGGGCTTTGTTTATTCTGCAGCAAGCAGTGACTGAATCAATCTTTCCAAGATTGATGAGGGCCAATACTTCAAAGGGTGCGTGGGAAATCCTACAGTCATAATTCTAAAGAAATGCAAAGGTAAAAATAATCAAACTTCAAGGATTTAGAAGGGAGTTTGAAAATTTAAAAATGAAAGAATCTAAAGAGGTGAAAGAGTATTGCTCTAGATTAATTGAAATTGTTAATCAAATGCGTGCTCATGGTGAAGAGGTTGCTGATCAGAGGATCATTCAAAAAATTCTGATTAGTCTTCCAGAAAAATATGATCACATTGTTGCAGTAATTGAGGAATCGAAGGATCTACAAACCTTATCAGTTACTGAACTAATGGGATCACTTCAAGCTCATGAACAGAGAATAGCAAGAAGGAGTGATGGTTCCTTAGAGCATGCCTTTCAATCTAAAGTAACTTTGAAAAATAAGAAAGTGAAAGATTATGAGAAGAAGCCGCATAAAGATCAAAAGCACACAGATTACATTCAGAAAGAAGGAAGTGTAAAAGGGAAAGAAAAGCAAAATAAGTTTCCACCTTGTGGTATTTGTAAAAAAACAAATCATCTTGAGAAGAACTGTTATCATCTCGGGAAGCCTCAATGTTGGAATTGCAAGAAGTTTGGACATATGGAAAAAGATTGTAGATTAAAAAACAATCATCAAGCTCATTATTCTGAAGAAAAGGAAGAAAGTGAGCATCTGTTTTTTGCTTGCCAAGCTATTACAAAGAAGAAAAACTATGGTTCATTGACAGTGGGTGTAGCAACCACATGGCCTCAGATGAATGCATCTTCACTGATTTGGATCCCTCTGTTAAAACCAAAGTTAAGATGGGTAATGGAGATATGGTTGAATCCAAGGGAAAAGGCACAGTGGCCATCTCGACAAAGAAAGGTACAAAGTTTATTAAAGATGTATTACTTGTTCCTAGTCTTGATCAAAATCTGTTGAGTGTTGGTCAAATGATGGAAAATGATTATTCTTTATACTTTGAGAATAATCTGTGCAAAATATATGATGAAAAAAATAAAGTTGAACTTGCGGAGGTAAAAATGGGAAGAAGTAGGAATTTTCCTATTCGATGGAGCTTTCTTAAAGCTATGGTGGCAGCTGTGGAAGATACTATGTTATGGCACCAAAGATTCGGACACTACAATCTCAACTCCTTGAGATTGCTGCACCAGAAGGAGATGATGAGGGACTTACCTCTCTTAGAAAAAGAAGCACAAGTTTGTGAGGGATGCATGCTTGGGAAACAACACAGGTTACCCTTTCCTTCGGAAAGCAAATGGAGAGCTAAAGAAAAATTGGAGCTGGTTCACACTGATGTGTGTGGTCCAATGAGAACTTCAACTCACAATCAAAGTAGGTATTTCATTCTCTTCATAGATGATTTTACTTGAATGATGTGGGTATATTTTCTTCAAGAAAAATCTGAAGTTTTTGGAACTTTTAAAAAGTTTAAACTACTGGTTGAAAATCAGTCTGGTCATAAAATTAAGTCATTAAGGAGTGATCGAGGCACTGAGTATAACTCCAAAGAGTTTGACAAATTCTATGAAACAGAAGGGATTGAACATCAATTAACAGTAGCATATTCTCCCCAACAGAATGGAGTATCTGAGAGAAAGAATAGAACAGTTATGGAGATGGCAAGGTGCATGTTATTTGAGAAAAAGTTGCCTAAAGAATTTTGGGGTGAAGCAGTGAATACTGCTGTGTTTTTACTTAATCGAATACCAACAAGAGCAGTAGAAAATCATACACCTTATGAGGCATGGAGTGGAATAAAAGCCACTGCAAGTTTTCTAAGGGTGTTTGGTTCCATATGTTACATCCATGTTCCATCTCATAAAAGAAGTAAATTGGAAGAGAAAGCTGAGAAGGGTATTTTTGTGGGTTATAGCACCATTTCAAAAGGCTTTCGAATTTTTAACTTGAAAACTAAAAAACTTGTTGTTAGCCGAGATGTGAGGTTTAATGAGAATGCCTCTTGGGATTGGGAAGCTGAGAAGGCGGTTCAACAAAGTGTTGAGATACCACTTGTACCATCATCTGAGATAGAAGAAGAAATAGAGGAGGAAGTAAGTATTCCTCTGGAAAATGAAGCTGGAAGCCCCACAACAACCCAGCAGATTTCCTCCAATAGTGATGAAGAATCAACATCAGAATCTCCCATAAGAAGATCAAGATTACTGAGTGATGTTTATGAACATTGCAATTACACTTCTCTTGAACCAGGGAGTTTTGCAGCTGCATCAAAAGAAAGTGTGTGGCTGAAAGCTATGGAAGAGGAGATAAGAATGATTGAGAAAAATGAAACTTGGGAATTAGTGGCTCAACCTGCAGACAAGGAAATCATTGGAGTTAAATGGATTTACAAGACCAAGTTGAATCCCGATGGTTCAATACTGAAGCATAAAGCAAGACTTGTAGTTAAGGGCTATGTACAACAGCTAGGAATTGATTACAATGAAACTTTTGCTCCTGTTGCAAGAATGGACACTATAAGAGCACTTGTTGCACTTGCTGCTCAAAAGGGTTGGAAAATCTGGCAACTAGATGTAAAGTCAGCATTCTTAAATGGTATTCTAGAAGAAGAGGTATATGTCAATCAACCTGAGGGATTCATAAAGGAAGAAGGACAAGTTTACAGATTAAAAAAGGCATTGTATGGATTGAAACAGGCACCACGTGCCTGGTATGGAAGAATTGATAGTTACTTTACTGATCAAGGATTCAGGAGGAGTAAAAGTGAACCAACCTTGTATGTAAAGTCACAAAATAGTGCTGAAATGATCATTGTATCCTTGTATGTTGATGATCTTGTCTTTACAGGAAATAATGCAGAGATGATTAAAAAATTTAAAAAGGAAATGATGGCCAGTTTTGAGATGACTGACTTGGGAAAGATGCGCTATTTTCTCAGGATGGAAGTAAGCCAAGAAGAAGATGGAATCTTTTGTTCCCAAAAGAAATACACAGAAGATTTGTTGAAAAGGTTTAATATGACAGGTTGCAAGTCAGTTGCAACACCATTGATTCTTAATGAAAAGCTAAGAAAGGAAGATGGTGTCAAGAAAGTGGATGCATCAACCTATAGAAGCTTAGTGGGAAGTCTGCTTTATTTATGCAATTCCAAACCTGATATTCTATTTGCTACCAGTTTGCTTTCAAGATTTATGCAATGACCAAGTCAGATTCACTTTGGAACTGCTAAGAGAATTCTAAGGTACTTGCAAGGAACAATTGGTTTGGGCATGTGGTACAATAAATCTTCAGGAACAAAGCTGGTTGGCTTCACTGATAGTGACTGGGCAGGTTCTACAGATGACATGCGAAGTACTTCTGGTTACTGTTTTGGTCTTGGATTTGGTATGTTTTCATGGAGTTCAAAGAAACAAGGAAATGTAGCTCAATCCACAGCCGAGGCAGAGTATGTTGCTGCTGCTGGATCAGCAAACCAAGCCATATGGTTAAGAAGAATTCTAGAAGATATGGGGGAAAAACAGCAAGGTTCTACTGAGATTTTTTGTGACAATAAATCAACAATTGCCATTGCCAAGAATCCTATTCACCATAGTCGAACCAAGCATATAGCAATCAAGTACCATTTTTTGCATGAAGTGGAAGCAAATGGAGAAATTGAGTTAAAGTTTTGTCGCTCAGAAGAACAAATTGCTGACATTTTTACAAAAGCTCTTCCTAGAGACAAGTTTCAGTCCCTCAGATCTATGCTTGGAATATCTAAAAAATACATCAAGGAGGAGTATTGAAGTTGGTTTAATGTGATGTTATTTTCCAGAAAACTCTTCATATTATGTTTAAGTTTACTAAGTTTAGTCTTTACTATTATTAGCTAATATTGGAAGTTGTCTTTCTGATTTAAAGAAGTTGTGAGTCTCAATGTAAGTATATATATCAAATTAATGAGAAATGAAGAGGCAGAACATTCAGAATCAATCTTCACGTTGTAGATTGAAGTTTCTCTCAAAACATACTTTGTTTTCATTCTGTTATCATCAAAAAATATTGTGAACACCTTGGTTTCACTGAGAAGACAACTGGCTCTTTTAAATGAAAAAGGTGCAGTGTGCTTTAGACAAGGTGGATATGGGTTTGAAGCTTAACGAGCTAAATCTAAATGCAGGCCTGCTTACTCAAATTAATCAAGAAAGAAATACCCAGCTCACATTGTTTAAGAAGAAAGTCCTTAAAGAGTAATGTAATCCATGGGCAAGTAAACCAGAGGCTTTGGCTTGGGGTATTAAGTTTCACAATTATAATAAGTTGGGTCATCGGGCTTCTCAGTGGGATACATGACTAATGAAGAGCTTGTTTTGTCTCATCTTTTGTGATACCTATCTAGTTTATCTCCGTTGCATTGCGTTGTCAGTTTTGTGCTTTGAAGTTGTGTTGGGGTTGAGAATTAATTTGTACAAATCAAGATTAGTTCCAATTGTAGTGGATGATATCGAAGGATTGGCTCGTATCTTGGGATGGTCTTCTCTACCAATGAAGTACTTGAGCTTCGTTGGGAGCTCCCTAGAAGGCAAAATTTATCTGGGATGACATTTTTGGGAAATGGAGTGTCAAGTTGGCTAGGTGGAGCAGATTTGATTTATCCAAGGGTGGGCAGGGATCACTTTTAGAGTATGTTTTCTGATTTGCTAAATTTGCTATTTCTCATACCTGTTAGTTTTGTCCGTCGTCTTGAGAAACTTCAGCAGGATTTCATGTGGGGGGAGTTGGGATGAATTCAAGTACTGCCTTGTCAAGTGGTCAAGGATTTGTACTTGTCTTTCTTCAGGTCGCTTGGCGGGTTACAAATTTGTTATCGTACAACAAAACTCTTTTTGAGTGGGCCATCCAAGAACGTGCGGGGATTTTCATTGTTGGCTTTGATTTGAAGTGAAGGATGGGTCTAAGATCGGATTTTGGCACAATATATGGTGTGGAGACCAGCCCTTGAGGCTTGAAGATAGTTTTCCTGGCATGGTATAGTATCTTTTGCTGTAAAGAGGTGCCGGTAGCAGAAATTTTGTAGTTTTCTGCGAATATGGAGTATTACCTTTATTAGAGCAGCACTAGATTGGGAAGTAAATCTGATCTTTTCTCTCTTTGAGTGTACTATGTAGAGTAGAGGTGGAGTGGGTAACATTTGTTGGAGGAATTTTTGATCTAAAGTCTTTCTACCACGCACTTTTTCCTTGAGATGACCTCCCTTTTCCTTGGTAGAAGATTTGAGGAAATAATGCACCATCGTAGCTTCTTTGTTTGGTTGGCAATTTCAGTGAATCAACTGACTGTGTTGCATGTGTAAACAGGGTGAATAAACATCAATAATCTTTTGATTCATTGCAAGGTGTCTTGGAATTATGGGCATCAATGTTTTGCAAATTCAGGATTTATTGGGTCATGCCTCGACGGGTGGTCTTGTTGGAATAGTCTTGTTAGCGGTCATGGTGACTCTGAGATTTTAGTTTTCCTAATGTTTTACATGTTTCCTGACAAGTGATGTGTGTCAAAAAGTTACTGATGACATCATGTCGAATACATATTTAGGGTTCTATTCCTTATAATCAACTAACAAGTAAGAAAAGCTACGCATTCCAGCTTCTTCCACTCCCAGTGACAGCTATTCATTTCCCTAATGAAATATATTCCAAGTAGCAAATCAGATCCACTCTTAAGAGGATAGATATTCTTTTTCCTTTTTTTTTCTTGTGTGGTTTATTTATTTCTTTATCATTTTGAAAATGTAGTGCCCTTTCTATGTTCTTTTTCCTAAAATAATTTTTTTAATCTTGCTTTTACCTGCTGTAATTTCTCAGTTTTGCCTTTGGGACCACTTCAAAGAACTGGAGTCGATGCAGCATACTAGGTCATTGCACCTAGCAAAATTTGCAGCAAAGATGCTTGCTTCTTTCACCCTCTCCCTAGCAGTTTTGAAGTCTGTAGAATTGGGTGATATCAGGCAGCTCACCCCAAGACGGATTATGCACTTCCGAATGCTATTTGAGGCCCTTTTTGTGTATCCTGATAAAGCTCATATGGAACATATTCACCCGTGTGGCTGTCACCCCCCAGCTTGAAAGTCTTAGACATGGCATTGAGTTTTTCATCAGGGAGTACATTGTGAAAACCAATAAAGCCATCACAGAAAAATTTAGGGTTGTAAAGAGAGCCCTTAATAATGCTGAAGGAATCCTCACTTATGGCGGAGCCCTTAATAATAATAAAAAAAAAAAAAGTCAAGGTCACCTATCCAATAGTGACCATTTCCCAATTTTATTAAAAAAATCATCACTTATAGCGGAGGATTACCGTGGTAACAATAAACCAATTTTGTAGGTTAGAGTGCACTACATTCTAATTTTATCACCCCAACAAATTTTTGAATATGCCGACCTTTATGTGTACGACAGTTGAATTATTTAGAAGGATAGGATTATTATGCAGATGGTTTTCTTTCCTTTATCTTTGGCAAAGCATGGTATATAAAATTTTTTGTATTTACTCCACTCTCAAAGATGCTTATGCTCATTCTCATGTGTTGAGTGAGCTCTACAGTTGCCACCCAATTGAATCTTGTGTGTCAAATTTAATATTATACTGTGATAAACTTGAATGATGACTTAGATTCCAGGGAGGGATTGTGCATTAGGTTAAGACCCATTTCTCACTAACAAAAAAAATAACTGAATTTGTTAGATATCTTCTCTCTTTTCTAATTTGGTGCGAAGCCACATTGAAAAAGGGGGGAAAAATAACAAAAAGCCATTATAGCGGAATTACCCAGAACGGTTTGAACCCATGCATATTACAACAATTAGGGTTCGAGAAATCACACTCTCTATTGCAGGGCCGAGGCTTATTGCTCTTTCGAATTCCATTTTGTATTTCTCTCAACTCTTTTTAATGATACAATAAAGTAGAATAAAGCAAGGGTATCCCAGCAAAAAACATACAAAAGAGGAGGAAAAGAAAACAAGATGAAAAACAACAAAAGCTGCCCAACCCACGCTACTCTCTATCCCTCCTCATCCTCTTCCTCTCCCTCTCATCCAGTGAGTCTCTCTCTCCTCTCTGAATGAGACTTATCATGATGTTTACGAATGTCAAGGGATGAGGCATCGTGTAAGTAGGCTAATAAATCAGGTTGGAACTTAAGAATACAAAAATCTTCTGTTAAAATGAAAACTAAGTTACATATGAGTTATCATGTCTACATCCTAGGACAATAAGTTGGAACGTTGACTCAGCCACGTCAAATTTCTGGATGTTAGCCACAAGCATTCGGATGTTGACACTAAATAGGTTGTGTGTTGCAAAAATGTAATACTCGTGGTTGTAGTGGGATTTAAGGGGTTTAAAAGGTAGTTTTATACTATGAAATGAGAATTACTAACATTTATAAAATGTTTCTTTTCCTTCCTAGGGTAAAAGATCTTAAAATTAAAACTAGGGATATAATTGGTCTGGTTCAGTCTGGGAGGGGTCACGGACCAAAAACTTTGGTCTATCATTTTTGCCAGATCAAACCATTAGCTATTGGTCCGGTGGGTTCATTTAGTCCATGAACATTTTTGTTTTCCTCTTTTCTTTTTTTTAACAAAAAAATTAATACACAAAATTAATTAAATTAGTAAAACTAAAATTAAGTGATCTCTTTAACATTTTATATATGGTTAATGAATATTAAATAATTAACTTACACAAATACTATATAAAATAATATATTATATATAATATTAAAATATATATATACATTTGGTCCGTCTCGGTCCGGTCTAGTCCAAAAAAACCATACCCCGAAACGGACCAATAAAACTATCGGTTTTGGATCAATAGTCTTACACCCCTAATTAAAACTCAAGCATATTTTGAAAATTAAAAGAGTGTTTGCAGTTGTAATCATTTAATAAAATTACAAAGTCATTTTACCGTACATAAGTTCATATATTACATAAAAACATGCCTAGACTTCGATCTATTTTCCTCGAGCCATGTCCAACCCAGCCCGAGCAATAGGCAAGTAGGCCTATTTTTTATTGTAGGACTTGTCTGCCTATGGAAATTGTACTTGTAAATAGTAGTCAGACAACAAAGTGTATTCGATCGACCTTATTTGGGGTTTAAAAATCAAGCAATTAGACATGTGTATAATTATTTAAGGAATGAAATATCATGTGGATATTGTGGAAATACATGTATGAGTTTTATTAAATTAATGGTACTATAATATTTAGCCTTTAGACTAAACCTTTACTTTTCCGCTACAAACCATATATCTTTTCCTTCCATGTGCACTTCCTAGCGAACGTTGAACGCCTAATTACCCGATTCAAATCTTGGGTGTTGTTGTATGGCTGGCACCCATGGCACCACGGATCCTCACTAGGTCTTTTACATAGGGACGAGATACCAAACATTTTTTGTTTCAACCTTTCATCCTCTTGCACACAATGAGCAATGAGCTCATTAAGAGTTCATTTCTCCCTTTGAGTATTATAATTAATCTTAAAGAGACAAAAATGTACAGGAAGGGAAATCATAATAAGATGCACAAGAATTCGATAAGAAAACTCTAACTTTAGTGCTCTCAATCTAGTAACAAGATTTGACATTTCATAATATACTCTCTTATATTCCCTTTGCCATTATACCGCATTGAGACAAGTTTGCTAGGAAGTGTATGTCTCTACCTTTTCCATTGTAACGAATTAGTCTGCTAATTGACTTAGGTACTTCTTGGCATTTTTCTTTTCAGGCATTGCACCTCGAATAGAATGATTTATTATCATAAGACTCATGCAATAATAGCACTTCCATTTCTCATAAGTTGTCTTCTAATCAGTAGAATTCTAATCAGTAGGTTTGGGAGGCTCATAACCCCGAGCGCATAGTCCAAATTCATACACTCGAGAACAATAGTAACATGCTCTTTCTATTTTACCAGATTAGATCCGTTAAAAATTTGAATGTTATTCAAATTGATAGATATCATATATACATTCACTAGAAGTGAAACAAAATAAACTCACAATAAATAAATATCTCACAATTTTAATGTAGTGACCCATAATTATCATCATGCAAGCTTTAGTTTAATTGAACAACAAAATCAATTAGACAACATGACATAAAATTAAAAGAAAATTTTATGATTTTATAAAAATGAGCCCTTATGAGATACCTAGTGCATCATTGCAATCAAGTTTTTGGACAGGATAATCCCAAAAATTACACAATTTACAATTAACTACCTTATATCATCTATAACTCAACCAAAAAATAATATGAATTGGAATTGAATATTTAAAAATAATAATTATGTATATAAATAAGAAAATATTAAATGACGTCTATTATAGAGATATTAAAAAATAAAATTTTTAAATTCTTTTTTTTTTAAATAATTATTATTATATTTTATGATCTGAATCAAGTCAGATTTAGGCTATGTTTGGGTACTAAACATTTCTCAACACTTTTCAAGTAGTCTCGTACTTTTGAAAATACTTCACACGCCAAACAACTTAAAATTCTCTCAATAGGACCCACAAACTCACTTCAATCTCTACTCATAACTATTCATAAACATTCTATAATACTTATCACTATAATATATAAATAAAAAATAAAATCACTATAATATATAAATAAAAAATATTTATCACTATTATATATAAATAAAAAATAAAATTACTATAATATATAAATAAAAAAATAAAATCACTAGAATATATAAATAAAAAATAAAATCACTATAATATTTATCACTATTATATATAAATAAAAAATAAAATCACTATAATATATAAATAAAAAATAACATTACTATAATATTGAAAGATTGGACCCAACATATGGGTCAGACCATTACTTCAAGCCCAATTTTTATATAAACCCAATTCTCCTTAAATCCTTATTAATACTTAACCCAGAAGTGGGCCTTACAATAAGGCTTAAGACCAATTCAAATAAAATTATGAAAAGTAGCGCTAGCATCGTATTTGCTTGTGTAAAGGTCAGATCCGGTAGATCATTGTAATAAAGCGGCGGGAAGTGTTGATCTCCAACCGCATGTAAAAAAAAAAAAAAGAGTTATTCTTTTAGGATATATAATTAGTGATAATTGTGGAATCAGTAATTGGTTTTAACATAGTCATTGATTGATTAACATAGTCTGATATCATGTGTTAGCCAATCAACAATTGACATGTGTTATTCCTATTTGCAACGAAGAAACGAGAGTTCTCTAAACTAAAGTTCTCCAATAAAAATGGAGATTTTTTTTTTATTTAGTGATTAAGAAAATGTTGTTTAATAATATTGTAATTTTTTTAAAAAATATTTAAAAGAGTTAAAAAAATTATGTGAAAAAAAAAAACTTAAGTTATTTCACATCATTTTTTGAACACTTAAATATTTTAAAAAAAGAAGAAAATCTCCAATATTAGTAAATAACAATTTCTTAATCACGAAGGGGGAAAAAAAAGGTGTAGGAAGCTCCCACCGAGATCCCTAGCATTGTCCATAAAGATATAATTATACAAAAGCCCCTTTTGAATAATTATATTGTTCGGAGGGAGGGAGATGATAAAACTAAAAAAAGAAAAACTTAAGTGAATTGAAAGATCTAACAACTAAATCATTTGGTTATGGCATTAGGAGTGAAATATATAGTTGCAGCTTTTAATTTCCTTGTTTATTTTGAGATAGAAATGCTTATAGCACGCAGATGGAATAGGGTAAATTTGGTTTTTCGAATTAGACAAATAAAATTTGGTTTTGAATCTATAGATTTACTCCAAATTAGTAAGATGCCACAATCTATAGATCTTCTTCTTCTTCTTCCTTTTATATAATGAAGATCGACCTCCAATTAATCTTTCAGACAAAAGTTACTAACCAATTGAGCAGTACATTCGAATTTCAATGGAAATTGGGATTTTTTAAAGAAATAATAATAAAATATCAATCTCTGCAGTAGTACTCATGCCAATACATTATTATTCCACACATGCATTTACGAAACCAACAGTACAAGTGAAGCATTTTATATATATAGGTACCGATCAAAGCTATGTCCATTCAAGCTGGCATTCACTTCGACTCATGGCTCGTCGAATTAAGGCCGAAGCTGCAAATCCATGCGCATAGATATATAAAATTTAAGAGGAGAGTAATAAAACTTAACATATATAATATGTGATTATAAAAATGATTTACGATTGAAATAAAAAGACAAAATCACATTACCTAAGCATCTTCTTCATCATCTTCACCTTTTTTAGAATCCTCATCATCTTCTTGATCATCTTCATCATCTTCACGTTTTTCAGAATCCTCATCATCTTCAGCATTTTTAGAATCAAGTTCGAGCTCTAGTATGTTGGACCAGTCTTCTAAACGAGTAACGAGCTCAGGACAATCTTTAATCTTCACTTTTCTTAATGTTTTCATATGATGAATCCCCACCGGTAGAGATGATAGCTCATTGCATTTAATGATCTCCAATGTCTGAAGTGATTTCATAGTTGGTAACCACTCTGGCAACGCCTTCAGATTTTCACACTCCTCGATATGTAGGTGCTTTAAAGTGTTTGCAGATCCTAGGAGCCATTCGGGTAAAATCTCCAACTTAGGTAAATTTGTTATATACAAGATTTGGAGTCTCAAATTGAGGTCCTGTGCATCTCCTCCTGCTCCTCCCGTCAAATCTATCTCTTCACATTCACCAATGCACAAAAACTCTAAGGCTGTTAGGTGCTTGATAATAGGTGGGAAAGAGGTCAAACTTGTACATTTCCAAAAAAACAATGTACGAAGCCACGAAGGTTGGTGAGGCACCTGTCCATTTGTGGAAACAAGCATTCGAGTCTTGGACATTCGATCACATATAAAATTCGAAGAGAATTAAAGCAATATACTCCATTCACGAACAAGCATGTATCTTTTGTTGATATCGTAAGAACCCTAAGGTTGATCATGTTCCTCATATCTTTGGGCAGTCGTTCAAGGTTTTCACATCCACCAAGCAGCAAGGTTTGCAAATTGTGTAGCTTGCAAATGGAATTAGGAAGCTTCTTGATTGACAGATTATCAGATAGGTCAAGATATCTCAAATGCTTTTGAGTACCAATAGAACTTGGCAAATTCTCAAAATCTGAATCAGGTATAGCTAGCACACGTAAAGACTTGAATCTTGAGATGCATGCTTCAACTGAGGACACGTGTGGTTCGTTTTGGTACATGATGCTCCTCACATTAGTTAACTTGTTCGAGAACTTTGAAACTTGTTGGTCACTAGATGAAATTGACAAATGACGAACTGTCGAGGCCACGTCTTTATTTTCAGAATCTATTTCCAACCACTCTTCATGGCCAATAGAGAGCACAAGATCATGGACGAGATCATGCATTTTGAAGGAATACATGCGAAAAATATGTTGTTCATCAAGATCTTGGAAGAAACATATCGACATTAACTCTTTAATGTACAAGTCTCCAATATCTTCCAACTCTTGTTTTTTGTTAGCAGACATTTGGAGGATTAATCCATGTGCCACCCATTGTTCAATTAAATCGATATTCCAAATTTCATGATCCTTTGGAAAATTAACGCAATAGGCAAAGCATCGCTTCAAATGAATTGGCAATTGATTATAGCTCAATTGCAATGCAGGTAAGATGCCTCCCTCATTTTCTTCCAATTCCCAGATCTCGTTACCTCTCACCAATTCCCACTCACTTTCATCGACTTTGGAATAAAGTAGACCACCTAAACTCTTCACGGCCAATGGAACCCCTTTACACTTTTTCACTATTTCATCCGCAATTGGTAAAAGGTTTGGATATAATTTGTCTTCTCCTTCCTTGAATGCACATTTCACAAACAAAGACAAACATTCTTCTTTTGATAGACCTTCTACAGAATGTGTATAAATAGGGTCTAAAACGGAAGAAACCTTGCGACTACGTGTCGTTACAACAATGACACTTCCATGCGACCCTCCATTAAGCAAATCTCTCAGTTCAGTCCATTTATTTCTATTTTCATTCCAGACATCATCTAAAACTAGTAGAAACCTTTCATCCTTTAAAAGTTCTCTCAAACTAGTCTGCAATGTATCTTCATTACTTGAATTCTTATCAACTCTACCACCAGCAGATTTAAGGATTTCTTCCACCAATCTTGTAACATTAAAATTCTCAGATACACAAACCCACATTCTCAACTGAAAATGATTCACTACGGATTCATCATTGTAAACTGCCTTGGCAAGTGTGGTCTTTCCCATACCTCCTAATCCAACTATGGCAATTATATTAAGATTTCTAGTGGGATTTGGGTGCATCAAACTCTTTTTTATTTCTTCTTTGTCACCATGCCTACCGATGACTGTTGAAGGATCAATAAAGGAATGGGTCTTCTCCCTCCACAGGGGATTGACATGCACCTCTTCATGCCGCTCAGTGAGATTAAACTGAACCTTCTCAACATTAATCTCATCTAACCTCTCTCTAATGTCCTTGATTTTGTGAGCCAGTTTTAAACGGGATGAAAGTGCCATGAATGAACAAAAGAAATGGCATACCTTTTCCATAGCGCTTCCATATGTCGTAATCGCTTGCTTCCTTAAAGCTTCGTACTCAATTTCATCTAGCACATCCTCTGCGACATAAAACATATTTTTAAGCCGTCCAAGCCAGATTCTCAGCATGGGGTTCTTTGCTTGCTTGTCTTCAGCATCCAAGAGCACGATCTTAAGGATAGAAATTGTGTTCTCAAGTTTATGCAGGTCGCTCTGGACGTCCCATGCCAAGCTGAGCTCTTGAGAAACTAGAGAACCTAATTTCTTTGATAGACTACTGGCAAGGTTAGAGGCAAGATCAGCCATGTTTTACTTCAGGAAGGAAGTGGATAAACTGAAACCGTATTTCTGTCCTCTTGGTTGATATAGACTTATATCATATAGTTGACTTGACTCCCAGAAAAGCTAAGTAGATAGGAATTATTTTAAGTGGAAAATGATAAAAATAATGACAACTATACTGCAACTAAGAGTAAAAAATTAAGCTATAATTTAAAAAATTAAGGAAGTTAATTTCAACATCATCACGATCAAAGACAGGCTGTATGTCCTATTGTTGTGAATTGGTACAGACAAGACAGTCACTCTTGCATGTGCAAATATGTAAAGTTTTATAAGTAAAAATATAAATAAAATTATAAGTAGCATTATTTATTTTAAAATATACTCTCTAGAGATCAAAAATATTGGGATCGAGTAGGATAGGTTGGAGAAAAAGTTATCATTTCAACTAACACTCGTTCATCTGTCATTCAATTTGATTAGCTAGTGGGTGTTTTTTGGCACTCACCCATCTACCGGTCTAAATAAAACTTTTTTAACTGTCATCTCTCATTTATTAATCTTTCGTTTGAATTTTTTTTTTGGACGTCAATTTGGCCTATGGGTGTATATTAATATATCTTGTTTTGCTTGATTTTGAACTTTTATGATTGGAGACGAGTGGTTTGAATTTAGAGATAAATTAAAATGAATTAAGATAATTTATAAATAGTAAAATAAAATAAAATTATTTATTATATTTTATGTAAAAATTTAAAAAAATTATAATAAAAAAATTAAACGAGACCAGATTGAGATGGGTTGATATACGAACCTATAACACAAACTGCTGAGCGATCAGATCCCAAGTTCTTTTTCGTTAGAAAATTGTTGGAATCTGTTCACAAAAGGCGTGCAAGTCATGGCAACAAGAAACGAAGTAAACAATTCAAAGGAAGTACGGAGATTAGCTTGCACTGAGTCAAAACCTGTAAGTCGATTAGACTTTTGCCTTCATTAATCTGGACAATGTCACAATAATTGAGGGCTTCAGCTTTCAGATGATGCCGATTAGGGGAAAAAAACAAAAAAATCCACACAAAATTTTATAATATATTTCATTTTACAGATATTTTTGTAAAGGGATATTATTTTTATAAAATATTTTATCAAAATATTTTTTATTCTAAAATATAATTATTTAATGAATTGTGAAAAATAATATATGTTTATAATTTTTTAAAGAAAAATACTATTCTACCGAGACATTCCACCAAGAGTAGGTCCCAACTAATATTTTTTTTACTTAATAATTAAGTAATTATTTTTTAATATCTTTTTTATTTTTTTTAATATTTAAGGAGATTAAACAAATTATGAAAAATAAACTTTTGGCCATGTCTGGAGAATTCTTCGGAAGGAATCTCAATCGCTGTAGTGCTGCCCAGTGACCCCTAGGAAAATGTTCAAACCACTAATAAATAATATGAAAATAAATTATGTTCTAACAATATTTTAAGTTTATAATATTTTTATTCAATTTTTTATCTTTTATTTTTCAAAACTTTATAAAACATTTCAACTCAAATAATTTCACTACTACTTACAGACCATTTCAACTCACTATCGAAACCAGCCCCAAAGCTTTGTACAAGTTCAAATCGAAAAAATAAAAAAAATCTTCTTCATGCTTAAATTTGGAAAATATCTTTGTACCGCAAAATATTTATATACTCTAATTTAATCTTTAAATCTAAAATTTATTTTTTAAATCAAATTATTTTACAATAATAAAGTGTGATATAAAATTCTTCAAATATAATTAGGTTTTATTTAGATTTAGAAAGTGTTTCATCTCATCTCATTATTCAACTTTTATTAAATTTATACACAAAATATAATAAATAATTTAACTTTTTTAAATTTCAAAATAATAATAATATTAAAAAATAATATTATAATAATATTTTTTAAACTTTTATCTTTTATTTAAAACAATCTCATCTCATATATGGTGGATATAAAAGAAAAGACATATTAAGTATGTATTAAAATATTTATCGTTGCTAGATAAATACAATGAATAATATTAAATAAATAATAAATAATATAAGAGTTATTTGATATGTCAATTTTCTGACTAGAGACATTATCTAAATTTGAATAGATTTTTATCGAAAGTCATCTGGAATTTTTTGTTTTTTAAAGAAATGAACTCATTATAAAAAGGGTAAAAGATTTTTAATTAGTTCTCACGTTTATTAAAAAGAATTAGCTGTATAAATTATCTAAGCATAGAATAGACTGCATTCGTACCTAAATTATTTTTCAAGAAAATAAATTTGGGAGAGACCAACGATTCATTTTCGTTACATGTGTTGTAAACACTAGCTGTCGCTGATACAATGAGTACTGAGTTTGAGTAGCCAACACAAATGTATAATTTGTTTTTTATTTTTATTTTATAAATGTTTATTTAACATATTTAATCATTAAAAATTTTAAAAATATATTAATTTATTAATCTTAATTTATTAATCATTAACTAAAATAAATTAATTAATTAAATTATTCAAACAGTAACTTCGAAAAGGCTACATTTCCTTAAAAACTCAGCGGTAAACTCAAGGATAAGTGTTGGCGGCCCGCTATCAGAAAATCTAGTTGAACTGATAAAAATGATCGGTTAAATTTTTAATTTTTGATTTTTTTAATTTAAATGATTAAAAATGTGAATATTAATGAATTAATATTTTTTTATTTTTTTAAAGTATTGAAAACTGTGTAAAAAATAATTAAAAAATATATATGCCTCGTACACTTCCTTCAATTAAATGTCGATCCCAGTACTGTCGGTAAGTTAATGCAGATGTCAGTTTGGTCGCTGTTACTCCACAAATAATGAAGAAAACGTGGGGAAAAGTAGCTGGCGACCAACCCACGTCTTCTTTCGGAATCAACCACAGCAATGGATGGGGAAGGTGCGCAGGTTCTCTATACTTTTTTTTTTTTTTTCTTTATTTTAAATGTATATTTTTTTAAAAAAAATAATTTTATATATAATTATAAAGTACATAAATTCTATATAATTAATTTAAAAAATAATAAAATTTATTATTAAAAAATTATTTTTTATGTAAATCTTATATTTTATTTATTTTTTTCAAAATAATTATGTTATAGTTGCATAGTTCACGATTATAAATATTTTCTTTCTTTTAAAAAATATTATTAAAGAATGATTTTTTATATAAATTTCAGAAAAATGATAATTGGTATGTGAATTTGCCCTTAAAATTCAAGTATTTTATTTTATTTTTTATTTTTTAATGATTTAAAAAGTAATTATTAGTGAAGTGGCGTATTTTTTTTTTAAATATGTTTACAGTGTTTAAAAAATATTTAAGAGAAAAAAAAAATATAATTTGTATTAGTGGTAAGTTTAAGGGGACAAACATATGTGATAGAAGCACTCTAGATTTTAAGTTGGAAAATAATTTGTGCAGGTACCCAATATGTATACCAAACTGTATTTTTTAAATATTTATGTGTGTTTTTTAGTACTTTAAAAATATAATACACATGGATTAAAAAAAACATAAAATACACTATTAGCACATTTTGGTACCTTTTGTCGGTGGGAGTAGCAATCTCCTTTCAGATTTATCTATTTTTTTAAAGAAAATACGGAGAGTTGCATGCTTTAAATAACTTTATATATGACATAGTTTAAATATAAAGATTAGATCTATTTTATAATAATATTTTTTTTATAACATAATGAGTGACATTTTACCTAGTTAATATGTAAACGTTATTTTACAAATTAGCCATCCGTTTGACAACACAACTATTTTAAAATGTTTTCAGATTTTTCCTTCTCAAATATAGAACACTTTAAAATCTCAAATTTTTAACATTTTCATCTAATCATTAAAACTTTTCAAAACTCTTAGACCCGGTTTGGTTAGCCAATACATATGAAAACATATCATCTGAAGTTGTACCGTATAATAGTTTTGGCTATCTAGTAACAATATTTCATCTCTTAAATTTTGAAAACATCCACTTAAATCATTAATAAATAAACAGTATAAAATATTATAAACTGACATGAACAGTGTACAATTCGGTTACTCAATAAAACAGTAGGACCCACACATTTTTCAAATCCTAAAAATTAAAAACTATATCATCTCCTCTCACTATCCAAACACAATTTTTTTACAAATTATTTCATCTTATCTGAACTCAAAAAATTTCACTATCATTCAAAAATTTCACCATTGATTTCTTTGGAGAAAAAGTTATCACTTCAACTAACACTCGCCCATCTACGGGTCCAAATAAAACTTTTTTAGCTGTCATCTCTCATTTATTAATCTTTTGTTTTGATTTTTTTTTTTTTTGGGCGTCAATTTGGCCTATGGGTGTATATTAATATATCTTGTTTTGCTTGATTTTGAAATCCTATAGTTGGAGTGGTTTGAATTTAGAGATGAATTGAGATGAATTAAGATAGTTTATAAATAATAAAATAACAATTGAATTATTTATTATATTTTGTGTAGAAATTTAAAAAAATTATTATGAAATTTAAAAAAATTGAATTGTTTATTATATTTTATGTAAGAATTTGATAAGGTTGTAATGATAAGATGAGATAAATTGAAGTGGATTTTAAATGCAAATGACTTATTCCTCACCCCCTAAATCATGCTACGTTTATTGTTATTTTTTAAAATTGAAAAATGTCAAATATTATATCCTCTTATATTTTTGTGTCAAAGAAGGAAGAAGATATTTATTTGGTGGAGTAATTGTACATATAATTATGAAATGCATTATCTTATAATTTCTTGATACTTTCCCACAGCCTCCGAGAAACTTCAGGCAATTGAAATTTCTCGTTTCTCATTTTTTTTTTATTCTCTTGGTTGATATAATTGACTTGACTCCCAGTCAAACTGACTAGGTAGGAACTATTAAGGCAGCTACCATTGCAACATGATCACGATTAGAGAAAAATGTCAAATATTATATCATTTTGTATTTTCATGTCAAGGAAGGAAGAAGACATTTATTTGGTGGTGCAATTTCTTATACAATTATAAAATACGTAAATGCTATATAATCGTTTTGAAAAAAATGAAATTTATTATTAAAAAATTAATTTTTTCATGTGAGTTCTATATTTTATTCATTTTTTTTAAAATGATAACGCGGCGGTTGCACAATTCAAGATTACAAATATTTTTTATTTTTTTTTTATTTATTTATATTTTTATTTTCAAATCTTCTACTAACTAATTTATTAGTTGGAATTAGTTTTGTTAGTAATTACATAGTTGAGTGCACTACACGGTTGATTTAGTACATTTTGAGTGAAATGCATTATCTTATGATTTATTAATCCATAACTTTTCCACAGCCTCTGAGAAACTTCCAGGCAATTAAAATTTCTCGTTTTTTATTCTTTTTGCTTTGACGGGTTAAGTATTCTTTTCCTTCTACCTTTCAGTCTTTTATTATTATTATTATTCCGCTAGGTCAGATCTTTCAATACTGTCATTTACTAAACTCTGGTATCAAACATCCGTAGTAAGCAATCCACTTGTTTTACGCAAAATGTTCTCACGTTAATGTTAAAACCATCTCAAAATTCTTTGGGATTACAAGGATTGAGGTTTTGTTGCATAAATTTCCAAGCATACATTTTTTTTTTTAGTTTAAGTTTTTTTTATATAGATTTTTTTAATATATTTTTAAAAAAATAAAATAAATTTAAAACGTTATTAAAAATGTTTTTTTAACCAAAAAATAAAAAATAAAATTATTAAAAAATAATTCTTTAATCACGAAGTAAAATATAAAAATATTTTTATATTTTTATATTTTACTTCTTGATTAAGAAAGTATTATTTAATAATATTATGATTTTTTTTAATTTTTTAAAATTATTTAAAAAATCTATATAAAAAAGAATTAAAAAATACAAATAATAAAACACACTAGAGCTCTAGCGGGAGCTTCCAGCGGGAGCTCTAACATTTTCCTTATATAAAAAACCAAATACACCAGTGTCTGAGAAAATTTGGATTCGTTTGATTTCGCAGATAATATAAAATGAGTTAAAATTAAAGTTAAAAAGTAAATAAAGTATTATTAGAATATATATTTTAATATTATTTTTATTTTAAGATTTGAAAAAGTTAAATTATTTATTTTATTTTATATAAAAAATTAAAAAAAATTATAATGATTAAATGAGATGCGATATTTTTAAAAAATAAATGAGACTTTAATTATACATTAGTAAATAGTGATCCTTTTCCCTTTGAAAATTTAAAAGTGAATAGAGTAGTTGGATTAAAGGAATATCATAATTATTGATGATCGCGGACAAAGGCCAATCCTATACCACTAAAGGATTAGAAATTGCTTCAATAGTAATTTTTGAGTATTTGTTGCTTCAACGAGTGCGGGGTGTGAATTGTAATTTCTGAGCGTTTCAATAGTAATCTGTGTATATATGTAAACTTGTTAGGTAATTCTACCATTAAAAATAAAAATAAAAAATTGACCATACCCAGTGAAAGACAATATGCCAACAAATTTACTAAACAATTAGTGGGCAAGGAATTGGGTAACAATTTTTCAACTCACGGTTCTCTACCTCAGTCTTGGGAACCCATATACACAACTGATCAAAGTTTTCCAATTCGCATGAATGCCTCGGTTATTACACATCGAATTGTCCGAAAATACTAAGCATCTAAGAGGTAAATACGTTGCGTTTGAATGTTGATGTGAACTCATTTGAGTTGAGTTCTTTATTAATAGTAATGAGAGTAATAGTGAATGGGGTTACGTGAGGTTTATCTAAACTGCATGTAAAGTGTATTTGAATGTTAAAATGAGTTTAATATTTTTTATGAAAAATTGAAAAGGATTGTGAATCCCACGTATAAAGATGTTTTAAGTTGAAAAATGTTGTAAGTCTCACGTGTAAGAAGATTTTGAGTTGTTGTGAGTTTAATAATTTGAAAATTAAGTATTTCGATGTTAGACTCAGTTTAAAATTAGACTGAGCTTAATTGATTTCAATTGAATTCAATTGAATTTAAAAACCAAACGCAACCTTAGCATCTTATAACAGTTAAAATTCATCTAAATCCAAGAGTGGCAATGGAAATCATCCTCACACAGAGTAGGATGCAGATAATTTTCAATTCTGGAGCCAAGCAATTTAAATAATTTTTTTGTGAAGGGGGAAGAGAGAATGTCCAGAAATCAGTTCCATCATAGCATGCTATTTTATCTTAATTTATCAAGATATGCTGCTTTGGTGTAAGCACATGGATGCAATGCACATTGATATAAATTAAATCTAAGCCATGCCATCAACCCACTAGGTGCAGACTAACCAGTGTTATCATGCTCTCCCATTTCACATGAGATTGAGTGCACTGCACGTGATTTGTGATGCATTTGAATGTTAAAATGAATTGAGTTGAGATAATAAAATATTATTTTTTAATATTATTATTATTTTAATATTTTAAAAAATTAAATTATTCATTATATTTTATATTAAAATTAAAAAATAATAATAATAAATTAAGAAAAACTAAGTAGATAGGAATTATTTTAAGTGGAAAATGATAAAAATAATGACAACTATACTGCAAATAAGAGTAAAAAATTAATATTTTTCGTATGATTCGAGTTATAATTTAAAAAATGAAGGAAGTTAATTTCAACATGACGATCAAAGACAGGCTGTATGTCCTATTGTTGTGCATTGGTACAGACAAGACAATCACTCTTGCATGTGCAAATATGTAAAGTAATCACTTCACTGTTGATAAACGTGAGATTGAAGATTATAAAATTTTCTCATTAATTTTATTTGAATTTTAGTTGTTCAAGCCAGATGCTCTGAGCTTGGGAATATTGCGTGCCTGCTTGTATTTGGCATCCCAGAGCACGATCTTAACGGTAGATCTAAATCGTGCGCCCCGGCTTTCCCAGCCCATTGCCAAGCAGAGCACTTGATAAACTTAAGAGTGCCTTTATTTATTTTTAAATATGTTAAAGATTATAAATTTTAAAATTCCGAATTTGAAAATAAATTAATAAAATAAGTTTTATAAGTAAAACTATAAATAAAATTATAAGTAGCATTATTTATTTTTAAATATACTCCCTAGAGATGAAAAATATTGGGATCGAGCAGGATAGGTTGGAGAAAAAGTTATTATTTTAACTAGCACTCGCCCATCTGTCATTCAGTTTGGTTGGTTAGTGGGTGTTTGTTGGCGCTCTCTCTTTTGCTTAATTTCAGTCCTATCGGTCCAAATAAAACTTTTTTAGCTGTATCTCTCATTTATTAATATTTTGTTTTGAATTTTCTTTTTGGCGTCAATTTGGCCTAATGGGTGTATATTAATATCCCTTGTTTTGCTTGATTTTGAACTCCTATGACGGGAGGTTAGGAGTGGTTTGAATTTAAAGATAAATTGAAATAGATTGATATGATTTATGAATAGTAAAATAAAAATTAAATTATTTGTCATATTTTATGTGAAAATTTGATAAAATTATTATGAGATTTAGAAAAATTGAATTATTTATTATATTTTGTGTGAGAATTTAAAAAAGTTGTAATGATAAGATGAGATGACTTGAAATAAGTTGAAGTGGGTTTTGAATACAAACGACTTATTCCTCGCCCCCTAAATCATGCTATGTTTATTGTTATTTTTTAAAATTGAAAAATGTCAAATATTATATCCTTTTGTATTTTCATGTCAAAGAAGGAAGAAGGTATTTATTTGGTTTTATAATATTGAGATGCTTGCGGCCTTGAGGGCTTTACAGATTATTCACCATATGGGAATCTCTCACTAAATACTTGAGGGAGATTTTCTTATTGTTGTTGAAGCTATTCGATCAAGCCAATAACAAGAGTTTAGCTAGAGCCCTAAGTGATGTGCTTCTTCTTCTTTTTTTGAAAAATAGTCGGTAACCACTCTAGACAAGGTCTCGACCCAAGTTGATTGAAAAACCTCATCACTTATGACGGAGGAATATCGTGGTAACATAACAAACTTAAAGGGCAACGTAACCGATAACTACCACCCAAAATAAGCAAAAGACGGTCAAAACTCGCCTATCACAGCACGTCCCAACCAAATGTTAGGACAAACAAGACAATCTAAAACAAGCCTAAGCTCAAGACCAAAAAAAACAAACTCGAGTACGCCTATGTATGAAAGGAGGCGAGACCCCACCAATCAAAGCAAAGAATCCCCTTAAGAAGATGAGGTAGCGAATACCGCTCTTTATAAATCACGTTCTTGCCCATTTCACCCTCTCTAGCAAGAAAATCACCAACACTATTCCCTTCCCTATATTGATGAAGCACCATGAAATTCACCCATTCTAGAGCTGCCAATAACTCCTCCCAAGAGTCCAAAAGTGATGTGCTTATTATCTCATTTATAATCTTTTGATGTGCTTCATGTAGGTCGTCAAGGAAATGAGGTAGTGCATAGCTTGGCCCGAAATGCACGTTTTGTGGGCAATACCCTTTATTCTAACTTATTTAGCAGTAGATCTAGAAGTATGTTCTACTGTATAATTTTAAGTCTTGTCAGCGTTTGGAAGGATATGACTTTCATTGTATCTGCTTCTTACTATTGAATGAAGCAATATTTGATTCTCAGAAAGAACCAAAAAAAAAAAAAATTTTTGACCATGCCCAGTGAAAGACAATATACCTACAAATTTATTGAAATTCCCTACCTCAGTCCTGGGAACCCATATACACAACTGCTCAAAGTTTTCCAATTTCACATGAATGCCTCAGTTATTACACATATCGAATTGTCCATGGAAATACTAAGCATCTTTTTTATTATATATAAGTAAGAGGTAAATACTAAGCATCTTGTAACAGTTAAAATTAATCTAAATCCAAGAGTGGCAATGGAAATCATCCTTACACAGAGTAGGATGCAGATAATTTTCAATCTTGGAGCCAATCAATTTAAATAATTTTTTGTGACGATATGGAAAAAATATAAAAAAATCGTTTTCCTCTCACTTAATTTTTGAAGGGGGGAAGAGAGAATGTCCAGAAAACACTTCCATCATAGCATGCACATGAATTCAGATACATATTGTATCTTCATTTATCAACATATGCTCATTGATATAAATTAAATTTATGCCATGCCATCAACCCATTAAGTGCAGACTAACCAATGTTATCATGCTCTCCCATTTCACGTGAGATTGAGTGCACTACGCAGTTGATTCTTAATTTGAATATTGAGAATATCTTATTGCTATTTATTATTTCATTATAATTTTTTACTTATTTTTAATTATTATTTACCATTATAATTATTTTTTTTTATTATTTTTTCACTATTATTTATAAATATTTGAAAATATTTCATTATCCAAATGCAATCGATATTTTGAGCGAAATGCATTATCTTATAATTTCTAGATACTTTCTCACTGCCTCTGAGAAACTTTCAAGCAATGAAAATTTCTCATTTCTCATTCATTTTTTATTCTCTTGAATTGAGGATTGAGATTTTGTTGCATAAATTTCCAAGCATACATTTTATGAAGTTCAGATGAAATTATATAGAAATTAGAATCATCGATACCATCTTAGAGGATAAATCGTAGTCCACAATGTGGGATGGGCAAATTCGCATATCAAGAGACAATATGCGATCAGCATAATAAAGATGAATTCGTGAAAACATGGATGACATCATGCTGATAAGGTAGAAAATTTGGAAGGGCTAGGAGGGGTCTTAACTCGAAATGGGTTCGACTACAAGGCTCATACTTTCAAAGTGGGGCTATGTTGGATTGGGCTAATTAGGAAATTGAATCTCACATTAGACATTTGAATTGAGCAATAAAAACCCCAATTCACCAAGCCTATTCATCTTCTTACTACTCAAACTTCAAATCAGAGAATAACAAATTATACTGGATTTTTTCCTCAACAAAGAATTGTAAATTGGTTATAAGGTAGTGGTTGGTGTCCTTGGTCTACAAGTAATGATGGTAAAATCTAGTACATTTAAAATTGTGAAACCTCTTGGATCAATCGGTTCGATTCGGTTCAATTTTAAATTTGCTGATGGGTGAAATCAAATTAAACAAATTTGTTATAGTCAATCAAAATCTGGTATCAATGATAAAGTGATAATCTCTTCAATAACATGTTCATTGAGATTCCAAGTTTTGATATCCCATCTTCAATTTCATATAATAGTACTCACAAAACATCTTTGACAATGTCTAAATTTGCTAGTAAATTAAGAATTATAAAAATAAAAATTATATTGGTCTAAGGTATATACATGAGTTATTTTATTTTTTAATTTTTGTATCACTTTTATCTGATCTTTAAAATTGGTTCATCTTAAGGTTTGGAGCGGTGCACCGCTCGGTGTTACCGCTAGTTGTAAAAGTAATTTTTTTTTATTCACATTTTTAATGTATTTAAATATTTTTAAAAAATAAACCAATATACTTAAAATCATTTCAATCATCGTTTGGTAAAAAAAAATAATAATAATAACCGATCAGTACGTTTTGGTTATCCCCAAGTGAGAGAAAGAGTAAGAGGAATGTGAGATTATTTTCAGCAGCCTGCTTCTGGACCTTCTTATCAGGAGTTCCTCAAGGTACTCGAGGCTGATATTCAGCACGCTCATGTGCTGTGAGCTCTCTCTCTCTCTCTCTCTCTCTCTCTGGGTGTTTTGTTTCAATCAGCTGTTAAGTTTAATGATAAAATTTAAGAGGATATTTTTATCAGTCTGAATTAATATGTATGCAGGGCTGCTTCAGTTCCAAGGGGCTGAGATTTTCATCTGAAATTGGCTTACGATCACTTGGAACCCATTTTTCTTTTTTTGCTTCAATGGATTGATAGCTCATGTACATGTCTACTTTCAAGTTATTTAAACCTTTTTCACATAGTTGTATATAAGGTTAGTTTCTATTTGTGTACTTATAAGATGGTTCCCATTTTTTTGAAGTTTGCCTCATATGCTTGTAAATTTCTTTCTTATTTAGGTGCGCACAGATGGGAAGCAAAATCTCTCTTCATTTGGAAGGAAAGCTACAATTGGAGAATTCTATTGTCTGTAAACAATGTTAAATTTCATTCAGTTTTTCAAAATTTTAAAAATATAAATTTTTGAGTGGAATGAAATAATATTCATGTGTTGTGCTGATTCTTCACTTACTGATTATACTCGTTACTGCAGCTGTTATATTACCCTCTCTTCAGTGTCTCCACAATGACTCATTAGACTTGAAAACTACTGGAGGTGAATTTCATGGCTTGGGGATGGCAGTCAGAAAGATATCAGATGATAAGTGGAAGAAGCTTTCAGATGTAGATTTGGAGAGAGAAGATGAGTGGGGATACCAAAATAGTTTTGCCGAACTGCTGTCATGCCATGTGCATCAATTGCTACCATGACTGGTATTCTCCCATCTCATTTTCCTCCTTTGCTTGCCATTGTATTTCGCTGCCAATTTGTAATGATGGAGATTAGCTGTGATTCTTAATGAGGAGTCCAAGATATATTTTTCCCTGGGCATCATAAATGCAACCAAATGTCCTGGGAAAAGGAAAAAAAAAAAAAAAAGAAGCGCAAATTAAAGACTCGTTGCATTATACTGAAACATGACAGAAATCCAGAATGATGTACATTGTCCTTGAAGAATCTAAAGAAAGCATGTCAATTTTAATCTAAAATGAAGTACCCTGAGTCTACTGAATGAAACCAGCCAACTTGCTACCTAATTACCTCTTCCAATGCATAAAACATATGAGTGTTAAAATTCATATGGAGACTGTATTATCAACACTTACAAATGCCAATAATTGAGCATTATTTTACCAACTTCTACAAATGTTGATAAATTATAGTCCCAAAATTTTAGAGATTGTATTATCGGTACTTACAAATATTGATAATTGAGCGATTTAAATTTACAATATACCAGCCACAAAATTTTAAAATGCACAAAAATAGACACCCACAGACGAAAACAGTTTTATTTATTTCACCTCTTTTTGAACTAATACAACTTAAAACAATATATATATATATATATATATATATATCCTCTTTCTAAACTAATAAAAAGTATTATTAGAATACTACATTCTCCAAAAAGGGGAGACCTTGCCGTTGGGTCTGACCAACGTTCCACTCCAAAAAGAGGATATGGCTTATTTTTGATCTGGTGGTCTTCGACCCATTCGGCCTGCCCCAGAAATAAAGAGAAGGTTTTAATGAGGGAGAGAGTTATAAGCAAAAGCAGATAAGATCCACTCGTCACTTATTATTTATATTTGTGCTTACACCCCCATCAACAAATATCATAACAAAAATATAAGTATGCTCACTCAGAAGGGTAGTTATCGACATCCAAATTCAGACAAGGCCGAAACTGATTTACATCTATTCAATCATTGGGATCGAGCAACATTCAAGCAACCGCCAGAAGAGAATCCATGAATAAGGGGAACAATAAGGTAAACTGAGACAGATATTTTCACATAAGAACATGCCAGCAGATACATGCAAGAGCTATAGTACAAACGAGGCAAAAAAAGTACCCAATTGAACAGTATCAGCTTAACGAATCGACACTAGAAAGGTGTAGCAAGTACTCTGTAAAACAAATGTGATCACAGTGTAGAGAAATTTGATTAATGAACACCTACCATTGAAGCAATCCACTGAGTACTAGCAAAAAGCCCAACAGCTATTCTAAAAAGTAGCAACTAGAACTTAAAAAAATAGAAATCCACAAACTTGTTAAATAGGTAACAAATTCATCAATCATAGATATTAGCTAATTTTCTAGTAAATTTTATACTTTCCTGTGTCACCCATGAGATGACAGGTCATGGATCTTCCCCAGCGAACCTGACCCAAATGAACCCAAATCATATCATTAATTTCGAGATCCAAGAAGACCTTTGAAGATCTCATAAGAGTTTGGAAACAATATAGAAGCGACAAGCTTTTCACCATGAGGAAATCATCTTATTACATATTCAGTATTTTGCAAAAGATATCATCTTCAAATATAACTCTAACTCACGCAATATGAATTATGAGACCTGAATGAATCGTCGCTGTCTTCCTAAAAATATATATAACTAATAGACAGAGCAGCGCACAATATGAGAAAGTCTCAATTAAATATTCATATGTTTCTAGGTTTACAAGATAACGAAAACGAAACTCTCTCCAAGAGAAAAACAAAAACATAGCATCCAACATACAACCACACGAATCCATTAGCAGAAGAAATTTTTTTGATTGAACGCAACTCAAAGCATCCTATTCCAGAACTCATATTTGGAGTGACAGAATAACAATAGATCTCGGTAAATTAGGGGCTTACCTGTGTACACCTCTGGACGCTCGCGAAGTTAGATACGAGAAGAAATGGTGCGGCAGCTCAACAGAAGAGAAAGTAGTAGAAACAAGAAGAAGATGAATTGAAGAAGAAGAAAAATAAACATACCTGTGAACTCACGACGACATCCTTCGTGGCACATGGTGGAGTTCAGAGAGAGAGTTTAATCGGAAAGGGACTGAGAGGAAGCATATCGTCGAGCGACACAAAGGAGTAAGGGAAATAACTGGATGACGTGGTGAAAAATCTTCGGACCATGTGTCATGGCTAGGCCACGATGCCCTGGTGGCAAGTTGCTGGCGCAGCTTCGGCACAAAACATGCTCTGTTTTCATGTTTAAAAACAGAGATATTTGGTTTTCTCTGAGCAGTTGACTGGATGACGGTGGTTCACGGTGGAGGAAAAATGGGTTAAGGTGGTGGTGCACCGGGGTTACAGTGCTGCTAACTAAACATAGGGCTGTGGACGTGGGTTGTGGGGAGTTCGTGGGGGTGCAGCTTCGTGGGAGATTGCGGTGTGGACAACTCGACAGTGGGGTTACTTTCGGTGGTGGTGGATTGGGCTTTTGGAGGTGAAGCATCCGGTTTGAAGCTAGCTTCCACCGGCGTGGCGATGGAAGAAAACATGGACGGCATACATGGGAGTTGGTCGTGCTCTGTTCTCCATGTGGTGAAACAGAGGCTCACGGCGGATTTCTGGGTAGCCATGGGAAAATTCTATTCATCTGCCATGGATCGAAAAATCTCATGCAAGAGCAAACAAAGCATAGAATAAGAAATATATGGGAGGCCAAAAAATTTTTGGCACTCACTAGGAACCAAAGAAGATAAATATGACCGATGTGCTTGAACTGCCCAACAACCTTCCCATCTCCACTACTGCCACACGCCCCACCTCTGAAATGCATTTAAAAATCAAATGAATATGGAAATTTTGTTTGGAGATAGTATTCTGCGCCAAGGTAAAAAGTAGCTAATGAAAATTAGCGCTAGGCTCTAGTTGCCGCCAACTTTTAAAACTTAAATATGCCACATTTATTCTTTTCTTTAATATATATATTTCAAACATTTATCTGTAAAATATGAAAAAGTTATAAAAGAAAAGAGAAATACTTTAATCACAAAAAAATATATACAAGAGTAATTTTATAAATTGATGTGATTTTATTTAATTCGTTAGATTGTAAAGTATATCTGATAGACCACGTAAACCACGTCAGTTTTTGAAATTATTTTTGTATAATCTCTTTGTATCTGATGGATCACAAAAAGTATATTTGATCAACACCAATAAAAAACGCTCATGATAAAACTTTACAAAACATGAGAAAATGATTGAAAAAAATACATAAAATAGAATAATGAGTTTTTTAATTTTTATTTTCTTTTTAACTATTTATTGGGTCTAGGTAGGAAAAAAGAAACCGAAAACCTAGTGAAACAAACCAAACCGATGGATTTAGTCCGGTTCAAAATCTGTTCGGCTAAATATTGGTTTCAATTTTTACAAAACTGGTTGAAACAGGTCCGATTTCGCTTTTCCATTTTCTAACAACGAACATGTTCATATAAATATTTTAATTTATCATATTATATAAAATATGATTTATATGATTTTTTATATTATACATAATTTTTATATATAATTTATATAAAATAATTTTATATTATATACTAAATTATAATTAATATAACATTAAATTTTAAAATCCTAGTATTCATGAATGATAATAATCTAATAACATAAAATTAATATAATATTTAATATAACATAAAATTAATCTTATAAATCTTAATATAACATTTGATATAATTTTTTAATCTTAAAGTTGAACATTTGATCATATGTTATTAAAAAGTATATATATGTAACCATCATATTTCACAATCGTATATGTAGCCAAGCGTATTATCACTAACATATATAATTTTATATATAAATAAGTTAGACACTAATATATTATCACTAACATATTATCATTAACATACATAATCAAATACTATATCACTATATGATATTATTTTTATATATATACATACACACTAATACTAATACTCTTAGTAATCCACTAAATATAAATAACTATATAAATCACTGTAGTATTAGCAGTTATACTAATACTATTGTAATGCCCGTTCTTGTGGTGAGACTTTTTATAAAATATTTTAGAAAGGACGACGGGAATTATCGTTCCATTTAAAACTTTTCACTTGCATACCTAGGGTGCAAGACTCTACGTTTCTAAAATAAAATATGATTTCGCAATAAAAGAGGTTTATACCAAAAAATATCAATTTTAATAATAAAAATGCCTCTCGTACAATTAAAACTCATGCCTAGACTTCCATGTCCGTCCTAGCCATTCAGTTCCTGTGGGGGGAGGGGCATACATAAAAACTAAAATGAGTCGAAGACTAGTAAGCATTACTTCATACGGTTAAAATATAACAACATAGGTTTTCATTCATGCATTCATTATTCATACATACTATACGTGCATGCATACGTGTCATACGTGCTTTCGTTTGAAAATGTTACTGGACGGAGTTTTTCTTTAATGGTCTTTCCTTTCATAAAACGTGTCTCCCGTCAGTGCCTTCATTGCTTCAAGAGTCATTGGACAGAGTTTTGCTTTTAAAAGACTTTCTTGTCATAAAACGTTTCTCTCGTCAGTGCCTTCATTTCTTAAAACGTTCGTGCTCTCTTGCATTCATGCATTCATACATTCCTGTATACATGCATTCTTTCTTATCACTTTCATAGGCCGGTATACACTGTTACGTCCCATGTGTTAGGGTTAGCGGCCCTATGGCCAATGGATTCGCCTGTGGCCGCGGGTTGGAATCCCATTCCGTCAGGGTACAACACTGGATGCACTACTAGCACCACTGCCTGGCATTGCAATCTGCACATTCATTCATTGGGTACCCATTTTCATTCATTCATATGGCCGTTACGTATTTTCATACATTTCATGATTTGATTTCCTTCGTTCATTCATGTCAGCTCAAAAGAGCTAGAGCTTTCATTCATTTCTTGTCTTTCATTTAACATGTCATTTCATGAGAAAACGTTCATTTCATGGAAAAACATCATTTAAAATATGGGCTTGAACTTCGTCTCTCACGGCATCCATAAGCATCACCTTGAATGTCGTCTTTCGTGGCATCCACGAGAATCACTTCTTGGCATCCATGAAAGCGTCGGTTCGTAAGATCCATGAAAGCCTCAGTTCTCATGTCTTTCTTTGCTTTCCTTTTTCGTGAGAAAACATCATTTGGGGCGTAAGATCGAAAATCATCTTTCATGCATTTTCATTAGTTCATGGATTTTCTTAGAAAATACATACAATAGATACACCTTATAGTCATCTATTCACATGCGTACAATTAATACTTTGAGTGCGTAAATAAGGGCTGCCAATGAGGGGCCGTACATACTTATACCTTTGAACACTTAGTATGTTCTTTCTTAAAGCATCTTTCGTTTCTTTTCTTAAAGCGTCTTAAAGGACAAACTTTTCGTTTTCGTTTTCTTTTATTTTATAAAACTCTAGAAGAGTATGAACATAACGCTTACTTGGACTCCATTCTACTTGCATATCATGCAGTCCATTCATGTGCGTGTCAGATGGCAACCTACATGCATAAACATAACCTTAGCATCATTCTCTATCTAATACATAAGCAACTTAAACTATAAACTGAGCTATATTTCACTTAGAGCACTCTCCTTCTATCCCGTGCTCTTACGTGTTCCTTACTATGTTAAAACCTTCGAGGACCCATTGCAGTCACCACATCTTCCAACTCAGGTCTTGCCTCGAGTGCTCATCCACTAAAGTGAACCCATGATTCACCTTTAAGACCTCTGTCTCATTCTTCTCATTAACCACGTTCCGACACATGACTTAGACCGACTAAGTCACGCATCCCTTCCTTAGACAGTCCACTCGTCACTATCTCCATGCACCTTAGCCCATACTAATCCTCATTCTCATCTATACAAACCACACGACTCTAAGCCAACTCTGAGGCTTAAGCACCATGCAACTATACTCAGGACAGATTACCTATTACATATGGTGAATCCGTCCAGCACATGTGTCTCACCATGTTACACATGTACTCTACCCCTTATCACCTAAGATCAACATGTATAACACGTTGATCACCAATTTGGAGGGAGAAGGATCATACTTCAGTACCAACCTTCTCTTAACCCGGCTAGCATGACTCCTCATGCTACTTGTCCATTTTGACAGTTCATCTCAACACTTAACGCGACAAGACTCCATTCATAACCACGTCTTATGTCACGTCATACAGCTCGAGACTATCCCCAAGCTACACCGTGACCTTGTTGCGTCACCCAACATCTTGCCACGTAAATTCCTAACTCATTATGAGTACGGTTCCTCACGTACTCCCGACACATCATGACATCTCGTCACGTTCCCATTACACCATTCCTACACTATCACTTCACCCATCGCAAGCATGACTGCCAATAACCACGTCACTAAGTGACGTTGCCCAGTCATGCTTTCCTTGCTCACTCTTACACTTGTCATTCTACTTCACCCGTAATTCCAGTCATAAGTCCAACACGGTGACACTTGTCACCTCAGACTACAGGCTACACCACAATTACTTCGGAACACCGTTCCACAGTTCCCGACACTACTCACCACGTTCTACGCCCATCAACCATTCAACCATCCTTATCTCTGCGACACGCCACATGGTGTATCGTTGCACCTCATGGAGTACACTCCACGCATACTCCCTTCACACATGTTACGACCAATCACCACTATGGCGTACACGCCATATGGTGCATCACTTCACAACATGGAATATACTCCGCGTGTACTCCCCTCATACATACCACGTCATATTACCATTATGGCATACACGCTATATGGTGCATCAATCTGGCATACAGAGTACATTCCATATGTACTCCCTTTACACACACCACGCCACATCACCATTATGATATATTCACCATGTGGTGCATCATTCCACCATATGGAGTACACTCCGCGTGTACTCCCCTCATATATACCACGCCGCATCACCATTTTGGCGTACCCACTATATGGTGCATCATTCCGCCATACGGAGTACATTCCACATGTACTCCCTTCATACACATCACGCCACACAGAGTATACTCAGCGTGTACTCTTCCCATTCCACATACATCGCATCACCCATACAGTACAAGCTCCATAACCACATTATGTAGCACAGTCCACAACACTTCACAACACATTACGCATACAAGCCCAACACTTCGCTACACAGCACATCACCTCTCCACACTGCACAGATATGCCCAACACTTCATTACACAGCACCACATCACAATATCACAACTCCACAATACCAACAGCACAGTCCACAACCTAGTCAACTAATCAATATCTAACATAATAACAAGGGATAGAGAGTTATACCATCGACGGGATAACCCGTGCGTTGCTCGTTGACCGTCACGGTCGAAGACGTTGGAAGGGTCGTACGTGGTGGCTAAACCGCATACGGGGACCGTTTAGGCATTTGGATAGCTAGGTGTGGTCTTGGAAGTGCTCGTGGTAGTCTTGGAGTGGTGACAAGGAGCATAACACGGCGGATCTAGCAGTGTACAGTGGTGATTAGCCACGCGCAGTGGCTGTCCATCACATGCAGTGACTAACCACCACTCAAAGTGGTGGTTTGGAGCTAGGGTTCAGCTAAGGGAGGTGCGGTGGAGCTCATGGTGGCACTGGGGTGGCGCCACGGTGGAGGAAGGAGGGAATGACTGTGTAAGAAGGGGGAGAAGCCCTTGAGAGAGTGAGGGAGAGTGTGCGTGCATGGATGTCAGATCGGGGCCAAGGGTGGTCGGGATGGCTTGGTGGTGGCTTGAGGACTGAAGGTGGCGGTTACACGCCGTGGGTGGCGATGCACGCTGTGGAGGGTGTAAAACCTGTGCGGAGGAGGAGCCTCAAGCGGTGGATCAATGGGAGGCTATGGGCCTCGGGTCATGTGGAGGAGGAAGGGGGAGATCGTGATAGTGCTTGGCAACCGTGGGTGGCCATGTACGGCGGCGCACGATGGTGAACAGGTAAGGAACCCGTGTGATAACCCGTTTCGGAAAGAGAGGGAGAGAGCTGCCGTGAAGGGTTGGGTTCGATGGGGCTGTCACCGGTGATGGCTGGATGAGGTGGTGACCAACGGCGGGGCTGCAACGTCAGCATTAGGCGGTGCGAAGTGAGGAAACCGACAGGAGAGAGTTGCTCGCGTGGGGGAAGGGGAAGCTGCCGCGCGGGACAACGACGATGGGGGATGTCGGCGGTGGTGGAGGTGAGAGCTGCCGATGCACGGCGGCGCCCGGCTGTGGGATGGAGCATCAGGCGAGAGAGACGCAGCGTACTGTGTACGCTTGAGGGAGAGGGAGGAGAGAGAGAGAGCTGGGGAAAAGTGAGGGAGAAAGGGAGGGGTCTGGGTATTTAACCCAGTCCCTTCGTCTGGGATCCAAGTAACGATCTAACGATGGATCTCAAATATTGATTTGAAAATGCGTAAAATATTAACTTAATTAAAAATACTTAGAGGAATTAAGGTAGAATATTATTTTAAACTAACTTTAATTTATAAAATAATATTCCTTCATCATTAATAAAATGATGAAGTCTCACTTAACATATTAAAGAGAATAAAACCATTTAATTAATAAAAGCTTTCAACATAATCTAAACCACATAATATCTTAAATAGTTGAAATCATTTTAATAATGATATTAAAATGATTTCTAACAATTATAATATTTTTAGAACTCTTCAAGAATATTAGAATTATCCTACTTAAAATCAAGTTTAGTTCAATAACACTGGAAATATTCTTTATAATATTCCAGCACATTTAAAACACTGGGCGTGCCCTAGAAGCCGCACGACATCTTTTGAAGCACGTCATCGTGGTTCGGCACGCATGACGAGTCTCGCAGTCGCTGGATAGAAGGGGCAGATAAATCACATAATTTATGCCCTCAGGATTTACTTACGTCATAAAGAAGGAACGTACGTTAGAAAGAGGGAAGTGAACAATTTAATTTTGGAAACTGCGTTTTATATGGAGTGAATATGTTATCTATCTAAAGAAATCCTCGAATATATTTTTTGTACAATTTATTTATTTACTGTTAATTGTTTTGTTATCGATCTTTTGTATCTATGAAAGAGTCCCCAAACACATCTTCTATCTTTTGCAAACAGAACTTCGAGAATTCAATTCTTTTCGTTAGATTTGGCAGTAATGTTGAAAAGAAAAATAAAAACTTTTCTGTTCCTTACTCTATAGATGGCTTTGCTTCTAAATTTTATTTCGGAAATTTTAATTAATTAATGTTGACTCATTATTCCATTTATATACTTTGTCAGCTTTATTGATCCAACGACCAAAATTCCATATACAAGGGAGTTTTGATGGATAATGATTATTTTCTTATCAAAAGTTTTTTTCTTTTTTCTTTTTTGGAGTTTGTGGATTATGTCAATCCAGAAAACTTGTTGAATGTCAGAAGATGGAGCTATTCTATTTGTATGTATAAACTGGACCCTATATTATTATTTCCCCCCTTTTTTTTTTCCCCCTATTAACTCACTCTGCTCTTTGTGTAGGTATGCTGTTGTTTTTGGCGCTTTTGTTGCACGGATGGCATTTATGGTTGGAATTGACTTCAGTGCAAAACTTATGGCTTCTCTTGCTCTATGTTTTGAGGTTATCAAACCGTTATTATTGCTAGTTGTTCCCTACAAAATTCTTTGACTACTTATAAAAAAAATTAGAAAAATGT
This sequence comes from Juglans regia, assembly GCF_001411555.2. Lineage (NCBI taxonomy): Eukaryota > Viridiplantae > Streptophyta > Magnoliopsida > Fagales > Juglandaceae > Juglans > Juglans regia. The sequence goes on from NC_049904.1 coordinate 22,869,151, forward strand.
ATTGAGAAAAATTATGTTTTTTACCCAGGATGAATACCACAAAGAAGACACTCTTTCTTTGCGATATCTCTCTCTTCTGCTATCCTATTCGTACATGTTTGAAGTTTGCTCAACGTAAATAACTTCTGTTAACTTGGACTCTTACTCTGTAAAATTATCACGGCAAGAGGTGAAAAAAAATCAGTACATGTGAAGATACATGCTTCAATTTGAAGGCAGAGTTAATCCTATGATGAACACATGCACAGATGTGATGTACATACTGTAAATATCAGTTCCTTTACATTCAAATTTGTTGTAAGAGATGAGGCTATATATTCTATGATAGCTCTGAAATTGCTTCAACTCCCTTCAAAAGAAAAGAGTGTATTGGGACATTGTGTTTTTGTTGAAATGAAAGCAGTTTTCTTTATGATATTATGGTGTGATTTGTCCATGTTTTGGGCATATATCCGGCATCAGTTATATATAATGTTTTATCTGTGCAATGGGTCAAGTGAGAGAAAATCCTCTCCGTACACTTTCTTTCTCTAAATTTTTACATGAAATTTGATGGTTTTTTGTTAGCTTCTTTTGGCTAGAAAGAATCATGTCTCATGTGAAAGTTGTAGTTATTGAACAAAAATCTTTTGAGGTAGTTAGGGAGGGTAGATGGTTGTTTCTCACAGAAAAAGGGAGGAAGTTTGTGATAAGTATGAGAATGGAGCTAGCCACTGCAAGGTGGTTTAGCAAAGCCTTGGAGGATGGGAGAAATGCTAGGAGAAAAGGATTTTATGCAAGCCATCGGGAAGGGGACAGAGGCTTCATGGTGCAAAGATGTGCAAATTTTCAGGGAGAGTTCATGGTGATGGAAGAGTATCAAGGGGGTGGACGTCGGAGATGCATTCTAGTCCCAGATGAGAAAGATGGAAGAGGATGGTGGAAGCTGGCGGAGTTGTTAAGGGAGGCTTCTGGTTCAGGAGGGCAGGCACCACCAGCGGCAATGAAGACTTTGAAACCTGCTTCATACAAGGAGGCCCTTCAACAATGGAGGCCTGGGAACCAATCCCATCAACTGGACAGGAGGGCTGTTAGTGGGGTTGTCAGTGGTGCCGTGTCCGTAGGTGAGGAAGATGGCAGGAGAGTTGTTGGTCTTCAAAAGGAAATGGTCGTGCGTGTCTTGTCTGACATGCAAAATCAATTGGGGGAGCTGCAAGAAAAGATCTGCTTTTTGAAGAAGTGCGTTGAAGAGCAGGAGTGTCAACTGGGGGCTGCTCTTATTCAGCTGTGGACCCACGGGATGGGCTTAAGGCGCAATCCAAGGGCAAGGCCCAGCTTAGGCCTGGCCCTTCAGATGGGCGAAGGCCCAGTAGACTGGAAAACAGACCCAGCGGGTCTGTTTGGAGGAGACGAGGGGCCTCCCTCCCACATGCTGCGGTGGGACCAGTTGTGGACGGCGGGGCTCTTCCTCAGGTGACGGCGAAGGGGTTGCGGCCACCGGCGAAGATAGTGGTAACGGCAACAGTAGCAGAACCGGCGGAGGCAGCTGTATCGGAGGAGATATCGGGTTTAGAGGCTCAGCCCGAAACTCTTGTTTCGGTAACGGGTAGCGAGCCAAATCCTACCCAGAACTGGGCGATGGACACCTCCGAGGATAGTGGAGGTCCGACGGAGAGGGTATGCAGTGCGACCGACACGATAGACTTTCAGCAAGTCTCGGGAGTGAAGGACAAGCCCGATTTGCTTGACCCGATGCAGTCTCTTGGGTCGGATGTGGGACAGAATCGGGCGATGGTCACTTGTGACCCAAGAGGTGGTCCGACAGAGTCATTCTTGATGCCGACAGAGGTAGTGGAGAATTTCAAAGGCTTGGTGGAGAGTTCAACAAAAGTGGGAGGTTCACAGGGAGGGGAGATAATCTGCGGGCTGACAAAGGAGAGTCCTGAGCTGTTGCAGAGGGGGGAGAAAGAGCTTGTTGTGTGGGAATATGAGGGTGGGTCAGAGGAGAAGGAGATAGAAGAGGAAGGCACTTTGATTAGGGTTGAACCAGCCGCATCTTCAGCAGATGAACCATCAGAAGATGACCCTATACCGATAAATATGATTTCCCCTACTCTTCCATCTGATTGGGTTTTGAAAAAGGTGGAGGAACTTAAGAGTTGTATGGGGATTTCGTGTGAGGGATACGAGGAACAATTTAAGGCACTGATAATAGCAATGGAGGCAGGTCATCATGGTGTAGAGTCGAAAAGAGAGAGGGAGTTGAAGAGGCTGACTTGGTCCATTAATTATGAGGGGAAAGAGGGGAGTGCAAGCCGTGGAAGAAATAAGGGGAGGGCTGGTTCAGTTGTAAAATGATGCACAAAATTTTGATTTGGAATGTTAGGGGGCTGAACGAGATCAACAAACGCCTCCGTATTAGATCTCTTTTAAGACAATGGAAGATGGATATCGTTTGTCTACAAGAAACTAAACTGAAGCTAATCACCAGGAAAATTATAAGAAGCATATGGAGCTGTCAATATGTAGGATGGTCTTATTTAGCTTCGAAAGGGGCTTCGGGTGGAATTTTGGTCATGTGGGACAAAAGGGTAGTGGAAAACATAGAGGAATTTGTGGGGGAATATTCGGTGGGGTGTAGCTTCAAAAACACAGAGGATGGCTTTAAATGGGCCTTTGGAGGGGTGTATGGTCCCAATTTAGATAGCGAGAGGCGGTTACTTTGGGATGAACTTGCTGGTCTATGTTCTTGGTGGGATGTACCTTGGTGTTTTGGGGGAGATTTTAACGTGACTAGGTTCCCTAGTGAAAGATCAGGGGAGGGGCACAATCTTGCTATGGTGGAGTTTTCGGATCTAATCTTTGAATTGGGTCTTATGGATTTACCTTTGATGGGAGGTGACTATACTTGGGCTAATAATCAAAGCTGGTCAAGATTGGACAGATTTCTCATATCTCCTTCTTGGGAGATTCATTTTCCAGATTTGTGTCAAAAAAGGCTTCCAAGGTTAAGCTCGGATCACTTTCCGGTTATGTTGGATTGTGGTGGCATTCAAGGGGGTAGAAGGCCTTTTAAGTTTGAGAATATGTGGCTAAAAACAGAGGGGTTTGTGGATTTGATTAGGCAATGGTGGAATTCTTTTCAACTTCAAGGTACTCCTAGCAATGTGTTGGCTGGAAAATTAAAGGCTTTGAAGAAGGAATTGAAGACATGGAATGAGCAAGTATTTGGGGATGTAAATTTGCAAAAGAAGAATTTATTTCAAGAGTTACAAAGTTTGGAGGGAGTAGGAGATGTGCTAAACCGAAAAGAGCAAGTGGTTTCTGAACTAGAAAGGCTGCTACTTATGGAGGAAATTTCTTGGAGACAAAAGTCAAGGGCATTGTGGCTTAGGGAGGGGGACAAGTGTACAAAATTTTTTCACCGAGTTGCGAACTCACATAGGAGGTTTAACACTATAGAGTCCATGAATATTGATGGAATCACTTCTAATGTTCAAGCTGAGATTAAGGATCATGTGGCTGGATATTTTGTAAATTTATTGTCGGAACCTTATGTGTGGAGGCCTACTTTAGATGGACTAACTTTTGAGACCATCGATCAAAGTAGTAGGATTGGCTAGAGAGACCATTTGAAGAGGAAGAGGTTCAGCTGGTAATCAGAAAAATGAACAAGGATAAAGCTCCGGGACCGGATGGATTTACTATGGCCTTTTTTCAGACTTGTTGGGAGGTGGTAAGGGAGGATGTCATGCAGGTTTTTCAGGAATTTTACAGTTTGGGCAGATTTGAAAAGAGCTTGAATGCTACTTTTATTGCACTAATCCCTAAAAAGGCGGGTGCTTTAGAGGTACAAGATTTTAGGCCTATCAGTTTAGTGGGAAGCATCTATAAAATACTTTCCAAAGTTCTTGCTAATAGGATGAGCACAGTTATGGATAAGATTATCTCCACGACTCAAAATGCCTTTGTTAGAGGGAGACAAATCTTGGACTCGGTCCTTATAGCAAATGAGTGTTTGGATAGCAGAATCAAGTCGGGTGAACCAGGTATCTTATGCAAACTAGATATGGAGAAGGCCTATGATCATGTTAACTGGAACTTCTTGCTCTATATGTTGAATAGATGTGGGTTTGGGGAAAGATGGAGGATGTGGATGAAGCATTGCGTGTCAACGGCCCGTTTCTCGGTATTGGTAAATGGTGAACCGGTGGGATTCTTCAATAGCTCGAGGGGACTAAGACAAGGGGATCCATTATCACCCCTTTTATTTGTTCTCATCATGGAGGCTCTAAATAAAATGGTGTCGGCTGCGGTAGATGGGGGATTTTTTTCAGGATTTTCTGTGGGTGATAACAATCATGGGTCCATCATTATTTCACATCTTTTGTTTGCGGATGACACATTGCTGTTTTGTGAGGCAGATGTAGGTCATGTTCAAGCTTTGAAGGCTATCTTACTTTGTTTTGAAGCGGTATCAGGGTTGAAGATTAACCTTGCTAAGACGGAGATGGTTGCGGTGGGAGATGTTGGTAACATTAGGGGGTTGGCGAACATTTTGGGATGTGTGGTTTCTTCGTTGCCATTGAGGTATCTCGGTCTCCCGTTGGGGGCTCCTTTTAAGGCTAAAACAATTTGGGAGGAGGTGGTGGAGAAAATAGAGCGTAGGTTGGCTGGGTGGAAAAGATTGTATTTAACCAAAGGCGGGCGTATCACTCTTATCAAGAGTACTCTATCTAATCTTCCCACATACTTTTTGTCTCTTTTTCCTCTCCCCATCAGCATTGCAAATAGAATAGAGAAACTTCATCGGGACTTCTTGTGGGGCGGAATAGGAGACGAGTTTAAATTTCATTTAGTAGGATGGGATAAGGTGTGTACCCCTTTGAGAGATGGAGGATTGGGCGTTCGGAATATGAGGGCTTTTAATAAGGCTCTAATGGGCAAATGGTTGTGGCGTTATAATAAGGAGAGGGAAGCTTTGTGGAAAGGGGTGATAGACATGAAGTATGGAAGTACTCGGGGGGGGTGGTGCTCTAGAGAGGGGAGGGGGGCATATGGTGTGGGGCTATGGAAGTTCATACGGAAAGGTTGGTGTTCCTTTGTTCGTCATACTCGGCTATGTTTGGGGAATGGCAATCGGATTAGCTTTTGGCATGATGTGTGGATGGGAGACACGGCATTGAAGGAGGCTTATCCCCCTATTTTCAGAATTACAAGGGACAAAGAAGCTATGGTGGCTGACTTGAGGGTTATTACTAATGGCATACAAGAATGGAACATTAGCCTTACTTGTGATACTCATGATTGGGAAGTGGCGGAGCTGGTGGAGTTTCTTAACTTGCTGTATACTGCTGATATGGCTGTCACAAATGAAGATGAGATGGTATGGAGACCTTCTAGGAAAGGGATTTTTTCTGTACGCTCCTACTATGAATCTTCTACCATACAACAGAGGCAGATTTTTCCTTGGAAGAACATTTGGAGGAGTAAGGCACCTACAAAGGTGGCTTTCTTTGTCTGGACAGTAGCTTTAGGGAAGATTCTGACTATTGACAATCTTAGAAGACGGGGTTTAATTATTACAGATTGGTGTTGTATGTGTCGAAATAGTGGTGAATCAGTGGACCATCTACTCTTACATTGTGAGTTTGCAAGAGAAGTTTGGAATTATTTCTTTTGTAGAATGGGTATTACATGGGTAATGCCGGGAAGAGTGGTGGAACTACTAGCAAGTTGGAGAGGGATTACTGGGACACCACAGATAGCAGCAATGTGGAAGATGGCTCCTTTATGTATTCTTTGGTGCATTTGGTGTGAAAGAAATGATAGACTTTTTGAGGATCATGAACGTTCCTCAGAAGAATTTAGGATTTTTATGTGGAAGACTCTTTTTATGTGGGCCATTGCTTTAGATTTGCATGGTCTCAGCTTCCATGATTTTCTTGTAACTGTTTTAGTTCCTAATTAGGTGTATTCACATGTATACCTCCAGTGTACCGGGGATATGCCTACTCTTTGATAAATAAAATACCTTATTACTTATCAAAAAAAAAAAATATATCCGGCATCAGGAATGTGATACCCCATATGATGAGGATAAGGGGTGGTGTGTGGAATCCCGCATTGCTTGGGAAGAAGAAGTTCTTGCTCTTTATAATGTTCCAATGGGGCTCCAATTGTATCGTTGACTAGTCCTTATGGAGTATGGGCCATATGATTTGGGCTTTCATTGAGGTGTTACAAGGAACAACATGAGTGATTGAATCCCTAACTTGAGCTATCTAAATTGCAGTAGTTGCTTGATGAGTGATGTGTCCTTGTGCAAAAGTTTCACTGTCTGTTTCAGTTAGTGTGCCTTAAATTTTTGTACAGTATGTAACAATCCTTTCTAATAGCTGTATTTCTGACGATTCGTCTCAGTGAGTTGATATATGGCTTTTTGATAATGCTGAGCAAGCGATTAATGGAGATAGATGTCTCAACCATCTTGACAACTTTGCAATGTAAGCCCCTTTAAACTTTTGATATTTGGTCTTTGCATATGTGGATTTTTTAGCTTTTATACCTTGTTATCAGAATTCTATCAACTTTAAACTTCAAGGGGGTCCATTTTTAGTAAATCTTGCATATCAAGCACTTTATATAGTGTTTTTGTGCTTAAAATCGGCATCATGTATATTTCCAAACCAGTTATTGTTTGCAAATGGGATCCATTTTTTGGCAAGTGCTTGCATGTCACACATTTTATATAATATCGATTTTGTGCTTAAAATCAACATCATGATATATATCCAATAACCAGGTATCATTGTTTGCTTTGTTTTGTTTGCATGCTCTAGTGTTTGCATTCTATATTTTATGATAGCCTGAAGTTATTGTTCTATCTTTTGTAATTGCATGATGGCATCAGCAACTTGTCTGATTTGAACTACTATTAACTGCACAGGCTATGGAATGAAAATCAGGAGTGATGATCCTTCTGCAATGAAAAATTTTATTCTCAGTATTCAGAATAGGGTGAACGAGTTGAAAGCTTCTTCTGGAGATGGCCAACAAAATATAAATAGCAAGAGAGCAAGTTTATTAAACGTTTTAGCATTATTATGAATTCTTCACCTTTTTTTTTTTGTTTCATAATTGCAGAGATTGTAATTGGTGATGCTTGCAGATGGAATTCATGCTTGAAACCATATGTGACATCAAGAACAACAAGAAAAGGCCTGAAGAGGATCCCGCTTATCACACCCGAATAAAGAAATGGCTACAAAAGGTCTTTCTAGTTAATAGTTTCATTCTTTTAACATTTAGTTCAGCATATTTTTTCTAGCATGTTTTATTACTCTTTGTTATTTTTGTAATGGGACTTGGGAGGATAGGTTTTGGTTTGAGGAGGCTTGACTTTTAACTTTTAAGGGGCTACCACTGGTGTGGCGGTGGGAGATTGTCTCTAAGATCAAATCATAGATCCAATTACAATGTTAAGACTGTAAAGAGTTCAAATAGTACCTGTTAATTTTCTTGAAATGATAAATATTATTCCTAGTAATAGCAAGTTGCAGTAAAAAAGCACAATAAGGGGTGCATCCTATTTATTACTCATTTTAAGATAGATTGTTTTTAAGAGAAGCACCCAAGTAATATACATTGTAGTTTCAAGACAGCAGTGAACATGTTTTGGTTCATACATTGACTATAATAGCTTGGTACCGAAACCTTATAAATGATTATGAACTTCATTTTGTCTCAATTTAGCTAGGAGTTTTAATTTATAATTCTTTCTTTTTTTTTGTTTCTTGTACTTTGCATTTTTTTTTTTTTTGCTTCTGATTAATATTTAACATTGACCACTTTGTCATTACATTAGTCATAGCTGCCATGTTTTACTTGGGACATAAAAATGTTTTTGCTCCTTCCCCATGATTATTGTCTCTCCTTAAAATTCATGAGGTTGCTCTCTCTTTGAAACTTCGTTTTTGCACGCCAATGTAAAATTGTGAGTTATATGGTCTCACCTTGAAGGTTACCTCTTCTTGACAAAAAAAAAAAACTTCTCTCCCGGTGCCAATAACGACACCCGGTGCCAGTAAAAAAAAAAAAAAAATCAAAGTTGTAAAAATTAGTTGTAAATGGGTTGTTAGTGTATCATTACTCAACCCTTAGGGGTCAGCTCAAGTGGTACGAACCTTGGTCATGGTGGTATGCTTCCTCCAAGTCTAAGGTTTGAACCCTTGGGTTCAAACAATTTCTAGGGGCCATTGAATAGAATTCTAATTGCCCGGGGTGCACTTGCAGTAAACTCCTTATCAAGAGCCTATGCACCCCTGGGATTAGTCGGGGCTTTGTTCCCGGATGCCCAGAACCAAAAAGAAGTGTATCATTACTCTAGGCATGAAAGTATGACTAGGAATAGGGATAGCTCATGGAAACTCAAGATAATCTAAATTTATTTTAACATTTTGCTTTTCGAAATAATAAGTGTCAGATTTGATTTAGGAAGACAATTCAATTTTTCATTATCTTTTTGTATGACATTGAGTCCTTGGTTACTCTTTATTTTCAGTTAAGGGTAGAAGATGTTTTAATTAGATGGCTCAAATGGAGCAAGCATGTTGATCCTAAGAAGAAGGGCCAATGGTCGTTGTCAGGTGACATGGCTTCCACAGTGGACAATGCTAAGGAAGTTGCCAGCAATATAGACAAAGAGATTCTTGAAGCCCAAAAAATGCTGCAGCTTGCTGCTGCACAGAGGATGAACACAGATGCCAGAAGGGCGATCTTTTGTATGGTAATGCGTGGGTTGGACTACATTGATACATTTGAGAAGCTTCTAAGGTTGGATTTACATGGAAAGCAGGTGGGTGCCTTGTGGTTTTCTCCTTATTTTGACAACTATATTTAATTTTCTGATTGTTAATTTTCACTTATATTCACAGGACAAAGAGATCATGCGTGTTCTTGTAGAATGCTGTTTACAGGAGAAAGTATTTAATAAGTATTACACTGTTCTCGCTTCCAAGTTGTGTGAGCATGACTAAGACCACAAGTTCACTTTACAGGTGTTCTCTCTCTCCTTTTTTTATTTATTTTTTTATTTTGGTGACTTTAGAATGAGATTTTTGGTAAAGCAAGGCCAGAAATTTTGTTTTTAAATTTCAGACACATGGTTTGTCATGTAAATTCACATGTTCCATACCTTAGGTATGCTTTCTTTCTGATTTTTTTATAATTAATTGAAAAATATTATATCAGCTGATTTTGACAATTACATAATCTTGTGAAATTTGAGTTTGAACTAGGTTTGAATTGGAGATTGCTGGCCAAATAGCTTCTGGCTACTTGTAGAGATGATGAGATACTGCAGAATTTTTGGTTGTGGTTATAGCATGTCTAAGTGATTTTTGGTCCTTGCTTTAAGTGACAATCATCTTTTAGACTCAAGGGTTATTATGTGCAATGCAATTGTAAAAGACAATGAATACTTACATTATTTTGGTATATATATATTTCTGAGCAATGCAACCGAGGTCGGAAAATGCTTCCTAGGACTGAAGTAGGTGGATCTATTACCTTTTTGAACACTCTGATTATGTTACTGGAAGCTCATGCCTATGGTCAACCACATTTACACACCACATAGATATCTATGGAGAAATGTTGGTGATAGTCCTTGTATATTTCTTATGCCTTGGATGAAGGATTGAGTATTATTGTCAAAGAGGATGCAGAAATGAAATTTTTTATTGGTAGTAGATAATTAAATCGTCAGCTTGAATTTACATGGCAGTACAGGAGGGGCTTTTTAAGACAGGGCAGGGCAAGTTTTATGAATCAATTTGGTTTTATTGCATCTGAATCTGGCTTCAACTTTTATCACACACAAATGGAGAGTGGCTTAGTGTTTGAATTTCATTTAATTTGTTAATTTTAGCTGAATAACGAGTAGATAGATGTCAATACCATTCTCTTCCATTAGGACTTCTACATTACTCTGATTTATTGCATACATCATCGAAGTAAATGATGTAGCTGGAATTGTTATTTCTAAATCACAAGAAAACCTTGCATTTTAAAAGAGTGATGTTATTGGCCTTCCTTTTAGTTGGTTCTTTTCTTAGAGGACTTTGGAGGAACATCGACTAAGGTTTCCTTATTTCTCATGGGGAGAAGGACAAGTTTAAGGGGTGAGGAATATTACTTATAACTTAGGGCACGTTTGGCCTGCGGAGTAGAGCCTAGAAGCAAATAGGTATTCATGTGGAATAACAACAAACTAGAAGCAATAGATATTCCTTTCCTGTTGGGGGATCCCTTACTTTGCGGTAGAGGCCCCACTTAGGAGGGTGGAGGTGGATCCCTTGCTTTTCTCTTTTTCTCTTTCATTTTTCATTTCCACCCTTCACTACAAGAAATTATTATTATTATTATTTTAATTTTAGATTGTAAAACTTGTCTTCTAAGTTGTTAAAAACCCGTTCTTCAAAGTGTCATTTTATACATGTCTCTTTCTCTCTCTCACACACACACAGAAATCTCAGGTGATTCTCATAGGAGATAGTCTCTTCATCTGTCTTTTCTAACTGTTAGTTTCTTGACACTAGTACTTCAAATTGGGTTATCCAAAATACATTTTATGTATGTAAGTTTCGTTGGTGGATTGCATACAGTATTGGTTTTTTGATCAGTCTTTGTTGAGGCAAAGCTTTTTGCGTTTGGGATAGAGGATGGGATAACGGTCGTTTGTCGAAGTAGTGGTGGATGTCGTTCAATGTCACTAGGAAGGATGAGTGTTGCATACTAAATTTCCTTGGTGGAGACTGTCTTAGGTAGAGGGAAGAAGGGGGGTTGCGAAATCTCTTTGGGTGGGAAACACTGCTTGTGCTTCGATGTTCCAATACCTCCAGTCGATTTCTGGCCTTGAAGAGTATGGGGGGAAGAAGCGAGAATGGTATGTTGATCATTCCAGCTTGGAAGGCATTGAAGTCTTTTTATCGTGGAGCTTTGAATGGTTGAAAATCTCTTCCAGAAGTTTATTGGCCACGAAAACTACAAAATGCATGTATGCAGGTTTGAAGTGAAGACTGGTAGAGCAGGGGAAATATTGGTCAAAGCTCTTAAGAATGGGAATGTTAAGATGGGAAGAGTGTCGTATGTGGAGGCAGCTAAAGGCTGCAGACTGTTGCTATCTCTAACAAGCGCAATCTGGGCAACTCGAAAACTTTGTTGGTATAGCATGCAAGCAACAAAATAGGAATATTTCTAATTACCAGCTACAAAGGCTGTTGTAGAGATCCCTGCGATGTGCCTGAGGAGGACATGGTGAGGGAAAGTGCAGAGGGCAATGTTGTGAACACCTTGGTTTCAGTGAGAAGACAACTGGCTCTTTTAAATGAAAAAGGTGCAGTGTGCTTTAGACAAGGTGGATATGGGTTTGAAGCTTAACGAGCTAAATCTAAATGCAGGCCTGCTTACTCAAATTAATCAAGAAAGAAATACCCAGCCCACATTGTTTAAGAAGAAAGTCCTTAATGAGTAATGTAATCCATGGGCTAGTAAATCTATTCCAAGTAGCAAATCAGATCCACTCTTAAGAGGATGGATATTCTTTTTCCTTTTTTTTTTTCCTGTGTGGTTTATTTATTTCTTTATCATTTTGAAAATGTAGTGCCCTTTCTATGTTCTTTTTCCTAAAATAATTTTTTTTTATCTTGCTTTTACCTGCTGTAATATATTTCTCAGTTTTGCCTTTGGGACCACTTCAAAGAGCTGGAGTCGATGCAGCATACTAGGTCATTGCACCTGGCAAAATTTGCAGCAGAGATGCTTGCTTCTTTCACCCTCTCCCTAGCAGTTTTGAAATCTGTAGAATTGGGTGATATCAGGCAGCTCACCCCAAGACGGATTATGCACTTCCGAATGCTATTTGAGGCCCTTTTTGTGTATCCTGATAAAGCTCATATGGAACATATTCACCTGTGTGGCTGTCACCCCTGAGCTCGAAAGTCTTAGACATGGCATTGAGTTTTTCATCAAGGAGTAAGTTGTGAAAACCAATAAAGCCATCACAGAAAAATTTAGGGTTGTAAAGAGAGCCCTTAATAATGCTGAAGGAATCCTCATGTGAGTCTCCATTCTCACCTTACCAATTTTGTAGGGTTTTTTTTTTTAATAATAATAATAATAATAAGTCAAGGACACCTATCCAATAGTGATCATTTTCCAATTTTATTAAAAAAATTCTCACTTATGGCGGAGGAATAGCATGGTAACAATAAACCAATTTTGTAGGTTAGAGTGTACTACATTCTAATTTTATCACCACAGCAAATTTTTGAATATGCCGACCTTTTTGTGTATGGCAGTTGAATTATTTAGAAGGATAAGAGTATTATGCAGATGGTTTTCTTTCCTTTTTCTTTGGCAAAGCATGGTATATAAAATTTTTTGTATTTACTCCACTCTCAAAGATGCTTATGCTCATTCTCATATGTTGAGTGAGCTCTACAGTTGCCACCCAATTGAATCTTGTGTGTCAAATTTAATATTATACTATGATAAACTTTAATGACTTATGTAATGGTGTGATTACACTGATTCCAGGGAGGGATTGTGCATTAGGTTAAGACCCATTTCTCACTAACGAAAAAAAATAACTGATTTTGTTAGATATCTTCTCTCTTTTCTAATTTGGTGCGAAGCCACAATGAAAAAGGGGGGAAAAAAATAACAAAAAGCCATTATAGCGGAATTACCCAGAACGGTTTGAACCCATGCATATTACAACAATTAGGGTCCGAGAAATCACACTCTCTATTGCAGGGCCGAGGCTCCTTGCTCTTTCAAATTCCATTTTGTATTTCTCTCAACTCTTTTTAATGATACAATAAATTAGAATAAAGCAAGGGTATCCCAACAAAAAACAAACAAAAGAGGAGGAAAAGAAAACAAGATGAAAAACAACAAAAGTTGCCCAACCCACGCTACTCTCTATCCCTCCTCATCCTCTTCCTCTCCCTCTCATCCTGTGAGTCTCTCTCTCCTCTCTGAATGAGACTTATCATGATGTTTACGAATGTCAAGGGATGAGGCATCGCGTAGCTGCACCATCCTCACCAGTAGCTGCAACATCTGCTCCACCAAAGGCACTCAAGCACGGCAATACAGAATAATCTAGAAGATTTTATTGTTACAACACGTGTCATCACTTTATGCAATTCTGAGCATTCTGTTATGAAAAGAATATTCTTTTCTATGTGTATAAATACCACCCCGATGCACTGTATTGAAACAAGGAAGAAATACAGAGAACATTCTTTCCATTCTATTCTTCAGCTCTTTGTGTTTTTTCACATAATGTTTTTAACACTATGTGATTTGAAATGGTTATATTGTTCGGAGGGAGGGAGATGAGATAAAACTGAAAAGAGAAAAAAATAAAGTGATTTGAAATGATCTAACAGCTAAATCATTTGGTTATGGCATTAAAAATTTAAACCACAACTAGTAAAAAGACACTACAATTAGCAAGGGGTCACTGGGTCTTTGATAATCTTTTTTCCTTTTCCTTTTGTCAAGTCTGGTTAGTGGGTGTTTGTTATTACTCTCTCTTTTGCTTAATTTCAGTCCTACCGGGCCAAAGTAAACTTTTTTAGCTGTCATCTCTCACTTATTAATCTTTTGTTTTCAATTTTTTTTGGGCATCAATTTGGCCTATGGGTGTATATTAATATCCCTTGTTTTATTTGATTGGAGACTTACTTATTCCTTGCCCCCTAAATCATGCCACGTTTATTGTTATTTTTTAAAATTGAAAAATGTCAAATATTATAACCCTTCGTATTTTCTTATTTGCATAATTTACTTTTTCGACATGAATGCATAATCTATTTTGTGAACTCTCATTGTGGTGTCCCTACTTGTAGCTCCACGAAAATTTTGATAAAGAGGATGAAAGAGTAAATTTGGTTTTTTGAATTGACATGTATAAATGAATTGAAAAAAAAAAAGATTTTATAAATTAGGAGTGAAATATATAGTTGCAGCTTTTAATTTCCTTGTTTCTTTCGAGACAGAAATGCTTATAGCACGCAGATGGAATAGGGTAAATTTGGTTTTGAATCTATAGATTTACTCCAAATTAGTAAGATGCCACAATCTATAGATCTTCTTCTTCTTCCTTTTATATAATGAAGATCAATTAATCTTTCAGACAAAAGTTACTAACCAATTGAGCAATACATTCGAATTTCAATGGAAATTGGGATTTTTTAAAGAAATAATAATAAAATATCAATCTCTGCAATAGTACATTATTATTCCAATACATTATTATTCCCCACATGCATTTACGAAACCAACAGTACACGTGAAGCATTTTATACATTGAAAAAAGATAGATATAGGTACCGAAGCAAATACATTATTATTCACCAATCCAAATAACATATATATATATAGGTACCGATCAAAGCTATGTCCGTTCAAGCTGGCATTCACTTCGACTCATGGCTCGTCGAATTAAGGCCAAAGCTGCAAATCCATGCGCATAGATATATAAAATTTAAGAGGAGAGTAATAAAACTTAACATATATAATATGTGATTATAAAAATGATTTACGATTGAAATAAAAAGACAAAATCACATTACCTAAGCATCTTCTTCATCATCTTCACCTTTTTTAGAATCCTCATCGTCTTCTTGATCATCTTGATCATCTTCACCTTTTTCAGAATGCTCATCATATTCTTGATCATCTTCAGAATCGAGTTCGAGCTCTGGTATGTTAGACCAGTCTTCTAAACGAGTAACAAGTTGAGGACAATCTTTAATCTTCACTTTTCTTAATGTTTTCATATGATGAATCCCCTCCGGTAGAGATGATAGCTCATCGCATTCAATGATCTCCAATGAGTGAAGTGATTTCAGAGTTGGTAACCACTCTGGCAACGCATTCAGATTTTCGCAGCCATTGATATGTAGCTCCTTTAACGTGTTTGCAGATCCTAGGAGCCATTCGGGTAAAATCTCCAACTTTGGTAAATTTATTATATACAAGATTTGGAGTCTCAAATTGAGGTCTTGTACATCTCCTCCTCCTCCTCCTCCCGTCAAATCTATTTCTTCACAATCACAAATGCACAATGACTCTAAGGCTTTTAGGTGCTTGATAATAGGTGGCAAAGAGGTCAAACTATCACAATCCACAAAAACCAATATACGAAGGTTGGTGAGGCACCTGTCCATCTGTGGAAACAAGCATTCGAGTCTTGGACATTCCACCACAAATAAAATCTGAAGAGAATTAAAGCAACATACTCCATTCACGAACAAGCATGTATCTTTTGTTGAAATCCCAAGAAACCTAAGGTTGATCATGTTCCTCATATCTTTGGGCAGTCGTTCAAGGTTTCGACATCCACCAAGTAACAAGGTTTGCAAATTGTGTAACTTGCAAATGGAATTAGGAAGCTTCTTGATCGACAGATTATTGGATAGGTCAAGATATCTCAAATGCTTTTGAGTACCAATGGAACTTGGCAAATTCTCAAAATTTGAACCAGGTATAGCTAGCACACGTAAAGACTTGAATCTTGAGATGCATGCTTCAACTGAGGACACGTGTGGTTTGGTTCGGTACATGATGCTCCTCACATTAGCTAACTTGTTCGAAAACTTTGAAACTTGTTGGTCACTAGATGAAATTGACAAATGATGAACAGTCGAGGCCATGTCTTTATTGTCAGAGTCTATTTCCAACCACTCTTCATGGCCAATAGAGAGCACAAGATCATGAACGAGATCATGCATTTTGAAGGTATACATATCAAAAATAGGTTCATCAAGATCTTGGAAGAAACATCTCGACATTAACTCTTTAATGTACAAGTCTCCAATATCTTCCAACTCCTGTTTTTTGTAAACAGGTAATTGGAGAATTAATCCATGTGCCACCCATTGTTCAATTAACAAGAAATTATTGAATTCATGATCCTTTGGGAAATTAACGCAATAGGCAAAGCATCGCTTCAAATGAATTGGCATTTGATTATAACTCAATCGCAATGCAGGTAAGATGCTTCCTTCATTTTCTTCTAATTCCCAGATCTCGCTATCTCTCACAAATTCCCACTCTCTTTCATCGACTTTCGAATAAAGTAGACCACCTAAACTCTTCACGGCCAATGGAACCCTTTTACACTTTTCCACTATTTTATCCGCAATTGATAAGAGGTTTGGATATCGTTTGTCTTCTCCTTCCTTGAATGCACATTTCACAAACAGAGACAAACAATCTTCTTTTGATAGACCTTCTAAAGAATGTGTGTAAATAGGGTCTAAAATGGAAGACACCTTGTGACTACGTGTTGTTACAACAATTACACTTCCATGCGAACCTCCATTAAGCAAATCTATCAATTCAACCCATTTATTTCTATTATCATTCCTGACATCGTCTAAGACCAGTAGAAACCTTTTATCCTCTAAAAGTTCTCTCAATCTAGTCTGCAATGTATCTTCAGTACTTGAATTCTTATTAACTTTACAACCAGCAGATTTTAGGACTTCTTCCATCAATCTTGTAACTCTAAAATCCGTAGAGACACAAACCCACATTTTCAATTGAAAATGATTAACTACGGTCTCATCATTGTAGACCAACTTGGCAAGTGTGGTCTTCCCCATACCTCCTAATCCAACTATGGAAATTACATTAACATTTCCATTGGCCTTCATCAGAGGCTCTACGATTTTTTCTTTGTCCCCATGCCTACCGATGACCAATGATTCAACACTGGAATGAGTCATTTCCCTCCACATGGGCATGACATGCTCATCTTCACGTCGTTCAATGAGATTAAACTGATTCTTATTAGCTTTAATCTCATCTAACCTCTCTCTAATGTCCTTGATTTTGTGAGCCAGTTTTAAACGGGATGGAAGTGCCATGGAGGAAGAAAAGAAATGTCGTACCTTTGTACTAGTGCTTCCGTATGCTGTAATCGCTTGCTTCCTTAAAGCGTTGTACTCAATTTCATCTATCACATCATCTGCATCATATAAGATATCTTTGAGCTGCCACAGCCAGTCCCTCAGCACGAGATTGCTTGCTTGCTTGTCTTCAGCATCCAAGAGCACGATTTTGATGGTGGAAATAGTGCGCTCAATCTTTTTCAGGTCAGTTTGGAGGCCCCAGGCCAAGCAAAGCTCTTGATATGCAAAGGACCCTAGTTTCTCCAAGACCTTTCCTGCGAGGCCAAAGGCAAGATCAACCATGTTTGCCAATGGAATTTGCAAAACTGGAATGGGGGTTGTGCTTACAGAAATTAAGCTCGTGAGGCTTCTCTTTCATACAGTTAACTCTTATATATATAGTTAATTCATAAAAATTATATGCAAAAAGATATTTCAACTATTGTGAGGTAAAATGTAAGTGAAGATAATGCAAATTTCTTAACCTGCAGACACAAGTATCATTTAAATGCTTTTCTTTTGTTTTATTCTTCTTTGGCTTTTTTATTTTTCCCCAACTTTAGAAAAGAAAAGGAGTTTTTCTTAATTGGTCTATTAATTTGGGCTAATACAAATCATTTTGGATTCTTCGGTCAAGATGTGGCCATTAGTTTTAGTCTAATTACTGCCATATATTCTCAACAGATTTCCATATTATTCTTTAAGTCGAATATATTCTATAATTACTACTCCAATGTCATCAATGTTTGGGTTCATATATATTGCTTGTATTGGACAACATTTAAAAATGAGGTCGACAAGTTATGCTTATCTCTATCCGCATTACATAAAAGTATTGCTTGTATAGCATCTTGTCATATTTCGGAGGCTTCGGTTGGCATAAAGAACCTTGCCTTTCCCTTTTTCCGGAAGAAATTCCAAGTTAGATGTCCATGCATATGGGAAACATATCGAAGTTTGCTTTTTCTTTTTCCTTTCTTCCCTTTTAAGGAAGGCATATATAAATGGGTGGCAAGTGCGAAATAGACTTGGGAAAGTCATGCAGGCATCTGGATTTGGCCAAGCGACAAGCGTACGTGTTGGCAAGGGTACGTAAGGTTCAAATGACCTTGGCAATTTATGACATTATTGCCATATGCAAAAAAGAAAAAAAACATGTTTTTGTCATATAAAATAGAGAACTACTATGTCTACTCAACGGCCTTTTGGTATATTATTTGCTGTTTTGCCAAGTCTTGGTTTGAGAACAAATTAACTCAAAAATTCAACTCAAAAGAAAAAATAACAGGCACGTAAGTTTATAAAATCACTTTTGTACAATTAATTCTTGTATGGGTGAAAATATTTTGGGGCAAAAAACTTAGAATTTCATTGCAAAAAGGTTTTGACAAAGCAGATTACACATGTATGGAAGTGAATTTATTATGCATGCATATGTATATATATAATTATATATATTTTCTTCAGATTATGGATAACTACGTACGTTAGTGTGCGTTATTATTCTAGATTAAAATAAAAGATTGCGTGATATTGGAAATTTATTCAGCCTCGACTAAAGATACCTCCAACTCAGTGTCGTCATCATCTTTCAAGTCTTGTTAGCATAATTTCAGAAATCTTACTAATAATAATAGAAAATGTCATAAATGAACTTTCATCCACAGATGTTAAAATGAAATTTTCAAAATTTGAGCTGTCACTCAGAATGATATTAAGTGTTTTCCTTTGTTCTTTTAAAGTTTGGACATTCAATCTTCATGTGACCATAACCTGAGCAGTCATGACACTTAACCTGAGCAATAGACTTCCCTTTTCTTGTTTGAGGAAGTGAAGACTCATAGGTTTGCAAGGAACCTACTAGTTCTCCAACCTTAATTGCACCCAAGTCTTTACTTTCCTCTATGACAGTAACTTTTGGGCAAAATCTTTCAGGCAAAGATCTTAGGACCTTCCTCACCACTCTCGAGTCCTCCACCTTCTCGCCGAGATTGAACCTAAAATTTACAATATCGTTAAGTTTAACATAATAATCATTAAAGCTCTCATCTTTCAGCATTTTAATCTCCTCAAACTTTGAGGTTAGTAATTGCAATTTAGATTTTTTTTTTTTTACAATTCTTGTTCCCTCATGCGTGACTTCCAAGATATCACATACTTCTTTAGTCACCTCACACATAGAAATTCTTTTAAATTATTCATAAGACACCACCATAAAATCTGAATTAAGTCCCTTGATATTCCAATTACAATTGTAAATCTCATCTATAGTCCATGTATCAATGGTTGTCTTGGGTTTAGTCCATCCTCGTCAACTGCATACCACACACGTTCATCCAACGATTTAAAGAAATCTCTCATATGTACTTTCCAATATGCATAATTTTTCCCATCAAGGTGTGGTGGGGCTGTTAATCACAACATGATTAACGACGGCACAAATCATACTCGAATGAGTGAACCACGCTTTAATGCCAATCGAAATTACCCAGTACCCCTGTTTTGTATTACTACGTTCTACCAATTCAATCAACAAATTGGTTAGTGATCAATAATGAAATAATTTTATAATCAATCAAATAATAAATAAATAAAGTGCGTTACACCAAATTTGGTTACAAAGGAAAATCCTTTAAAGAACTCTCCAAATGTAAAACCCTATGGGGCAGCCAAACCCTGAAAAGTTAATTTTATTATTTGAAAACTGCTTATAAGTATTTCTCAATTACAAAACCTTTGCTAATTGACTCTCTTACTTGATTAGACAAACGACCCGTGCAAAAGCAGCCAGAACCTCTGGCAATTTTCAAACTAGTGACTTCTCTCCTGGTACTCCAGTGGCTGAATTCAATCAATCAGACTCCAACATGAAGTAAGCACATCCTCAATGAGACGAAAAGGGAAAAAATAACTAATTTTCTCAGACTCAAGCACTTGGATCACTTTCCGATCTCTCCAAGTTCTCAAAATAAATGATCAAGATCACCATCCAATTGAAATCTCAGTCATAAATATTCTGATTAGTATTTGATTTGTAGTAGGACCTTCTGATAGGAATTTGATCTGCAGTAAGACTCTGTTGACGGAAGGAATTTGTTGGGAACAATTTTGTTGACGGGTTTGTTGACACCTGGTGCTAAATCTTCTTAGTAGATACAAATTTCTTCAACTAGATAATTCCTGACTTTTCGAACTACAGTCGTACACACTCTTGACTTATCCAAAACATTATCTCATAACTTCTTGATATAATTCAAATGTTTATAGATAAAGATAAAATATTTTATATTCATCCAACTAACTTAACAACAAATCTATATCCATCTAGTCTCCTAGTTCTAGTCGAAAACTTGCATTTAAAGTTTCTTTTGAGATAGAAATGCTTACAGTCATGCAAGCATGCAGATCAGAGAGGGTAAATGGGATTGATGAGAAATTTCGATTTCGGGCCCGTTTGGTAACTAAGGTATTCTACATAATCTTAGATGCTCTTTGGATAGTGAGATGAGCTAAAATGGTTTTAGATAAAAGTTGAAAATTGAATAAAATATTGTTAGAATATTATTTTTTAATGTTATTATTGTTTTGATATTTGAAAAAATTGAATTGTTTATTATATTTTGTGTGAGAATATGAAAAAATTGTAATGATGAGATGAGATGAAACAATTTTAATATCATTTCCACGATATTAACTTCAAACAGGCAAGAGTGTAAAACTCCTTTTTACATCATCCAATATAAAACTGCCACGTCATAGCTCCATGAAAAAAACTTTGCATGTACTTATTGTAATTCTTTGCTTGGATTATGAGAATATGGAGTGAGAGTTATATTTCAAAAAACCTGTCTACTAGTCTTATTTGTGTGAGAGAGAGAGAGTTGGCTTCATGTATTTTTCTTTCTTATCTACATGATTATAGTGATTGATAATATTATGTAGTTGATCTCTAAGAAAATATGTACATTAATTATTTTGCAATTTCCAAGATGAAAACCAGATGATCTCAAACCACTTTGGCTGCTCTTCTACTTTTGCTCCCCAACGGTGTTCTCGACGACCTAAGATTGGTTGATCTGAATTGGACTTAAAAGAAGAAATTTGATGAAAGCAGCCGGCTTGTTGGACAAACTGACTCTAAGAAACAGGCCAATAACCGTTCGAGCTCCTGTCAGAAAATATTATCTCCATGGTGGTAACTCTTCATGAGGACACTAGTAGTATTATATTGTCGCACTAAAGAACTACATGGATGCTCAAGATTAGTATTTTGGTGAGATTGGAATTGGTACTCAATCCTTCTCAAAAGTTCATTGTGGTATTCGACACTCATGGGAGTTCTAATCTTTCGGTGCCCTCTTCCAAGTGTTATTTCTCAGTAAGACCTGATTTGGATAGTGAGTTGATTGCTTACGGAGATTGAAATCTCGATTTCCTGAGATTGGATTAAATTGGTGCAGGAAGTACTCTGCAAGAGGGGAGGTAAGGTTTCTTTTTCATAGAGCTATGACGTGGCAATTCTGTATTGGATGGTGTAAAAATGAGTTTTACACTCTAGCCTATTTGAAGTTAATATCCTGGAAATATCTATTGCCCATGAAGAGTGGTTGGAAATAGACTCTAACAACAAAGACATGGCCTCAATAGTTTGTCATTTATCAATTTCCTACAGTGACCAACAAGTTTCAAAGTTCTCGAACAAGTTAACTAATGTGCGGACCATCATGTACGACGAACTGAACCACACGTGTCCTCAGTTAAAGCTTGCATCTCAAGATTCAAGTCTTTGCGGGTGCTAGCTATACCTGGTTCAGATTGTGAGAATTTGCCAAGTTCTATTGGTACTCAAAAGATTTGAGATATCTCAACCTATCTGATAATGAATCAATCAAGATACTTTCTAATTCCATTTGCAAGCTACACAATTTGCAAACCTTGTTTCTTCATGGATGTTTTAACCTTGAACGACTGCCCAAAGATATGAGGAACAGGAATAATATCAATCTTAGGCTTCTTTCAGTAACAACAAAAGATACAAGCCTGGTCAAAAATGGAGTATATTGCTTTAATTCTTTTCAGATTTTATCTGTGGTTGGTTGTCCAAAACTCGAATGCTTGTTTCCACATATGGACCGGTGCTTCACCAACCTTCTTTCATTGTCTTTTTGGGAATGTGAAAGTTTGACCTCTTTGCCACCTATTATCAAGAACCTAACCGCCTTAGAGTCATTGTACATTATTATTCACCAATCCAAATAACACACACACATATATATATATATAGGTACCGATCAAAGCTACGTCAGTTCAGGCTGGCATTCGCTTCGACTCGTGGCTCGTTGAATTAAGGCCGAAGCTGCAAATCCATGCATGTAGATATATAAAATTGAAGGGGAGAGTAATAAAATCTAGCATATATTATATGTGATTATAAAAATGATTTACGATTGAAATAAGACAAAATCACATTACCTCATCATCTTCACCTTTTTCAGAATCCCCATCATCTTCTTGATCATCTTCAGAATCGAGTTCGAGCTCTGGTATGTTGGACAAGTCTTCTAAACGAGTAACGAGTTCAGGACAATATTTAATCTTCAGTTTTCTTAATGTTTTCATATGATGAATCCCCTCCGGTAGAGATGATAGCTCATGGCATCTAGTGATCTCCTCCGGTAAAAACTTGAATGTTATTCAAATTGATAGATATCATATATACATTCACTAGAAGTGAAACAAAATAAACTCACAATAAATAAATATCTCACAATTTTAATGTATCGACCCATAATTATCATCATGCAAGCTTTAGTTTAATTGAACAACAAAATCAATTAGATAACATGACATAAAATTAAAAGAAAATTTTATGATTTTATAAAAATGAGCCCTTATGAGATACCTAGTGCATCATTGCAATCAAGTTTTTGGACAGGATAATCCCAAAAATTGCACAATTTTCAATTAACTACCTTATATCATCTATGACTCCACCAAATAAAAATCTTCCTTTGGGCTGATTGTTATTCACATGGATTTAGATGTAATTAGATGCAATTCACTAAATTTCACCATTTTAGGCCAAGGAGAAAATTTTCATGATAGAAGTCACTTAAGCGATATATCACATTAATTTCTCTAAGCCATATGTATGAATTGGAATTGAATATTTAAAAAAATAATTATGTATATAAATAAGAAAATATTAAATGACGTCTATTATAGAGATATTAAGAGAAATAAATTTTTAAATTCTTTTTTTTTTTGAAAAAAAAAATAATTATTATTATATTTTATGATCTGAATCAAGTCAGATTTAGTGACCCTATCAACCAAGTCATTCAAACAGGTCGGGTCAACTGGTCAAGCAAGTCAAGGTCAATGGTCAAACCGTTCTGGGTCAACCCATGGACATGGGTCTTGTGATATGATTCAACGGACTTAAATCCAAA
Source organism: Juglans regia (assembly GCF_001411555.2). Taxonomy (NCBI): domain Eukaryota; kingdom Viridiplantae; phylum Streptophyta; class Magnoliopsida; order Fagales; family Juglandaceae; genus Juglans; species Juglans regia. The sequence goes on from NC_049904.1 coordinate 22,892,555, forward strand.
GGTTTGAAAGGTTGGACCTAACATATGGGTCAGACCATTACTTCAAGCCCAATTCTTATATGAACCCAATTTAAGAAAATGTTGTTTAATAATATTATGAATTTTTTTAAAAATATTTAAAAGAGTTAAAACAATTATGTGAAAAAAAAAACAAAAAACTTAAGTTTTTTCACATTATTTTTTGAACACTTAAATATTTAAAAAAAAAAAAAAAGAAAATCCCTAATATTATTAAATAACAATTTCTTAATCACGAAGGGAAAAAAAAAGATACAAGAAGCTCCCACCGAGATCCCCCTAGCATTGACTATAAAGATATAAAAAAAGCAAGTGATTTACCTCATACAAAAGCCCCATTAGAATAATTATATTGTTCGGAGGGAGGGAGATGAGATAAAACTGAAAAGAGAAAAAAATAAAGTGATTTGAAATGATCTAACAGCTAAATCATTTGGTTATGGCATTAAAAATTTAAACCACAACTAGTAAAAAGACACTACAATTAGCAAGGGGTCACTGGGTCTTTGATAATCTTTTTTCCTTTTCCTTTTGTCAAGTCTGGTTAGTGGGTGTTTGTTATTACTCTCTCTTTTGCTTAATTTCAGTCCTACCGGGCCAAAGTAAACTTTTTTAGCTGTCATCTCTCACTTATTAATCTTTTGTTTTCAATTTTTTTTGGGCATCAATTTGGCCTATGGGTGTATATTAATATCCCTTGTTTTATTTGATTGGAGACTTACTTATTCCTTGCCTCCTAAATCATGCCACGTTTATTGTTATTTTTTAAAATTGAAAAATGTCAAATATTATAACCCTTCGTATTTTCTTATTTGCATAATTTACTTTTTCGACATGAATGCATAATCTATTTTGTGAACTCTCATTGTGGTGTCCCTACTTGTAGCTCCACGAAAATTTTGATAAAGAGGATGAAAGAGTAAATTTGGTTTTTTGAATTGACATGTATAAATGAATTGAAAAAAAAAAAGATTTTATAAATTAGGAGTGAAATATATAGTTGCAGCTTTTAATTTCCTTGTTTCTTTCGAGACAGAAATGCTTATAGCACGCAGATGGAATAGGGTAAATTTGGTTTTGAATCTATAGATTTACTCCAAATTAGTAAGATGCCACAATCTATAGATCTTCTTCTTCTTCCTTTTATATAATGAAGATCAATTAATCTTTCAGACAAAAGTTACTAACCAATTGAGCAATACATTCGAATTTCAATGGAAATTGGGATTTTTTAAAGAAATAATAATAAAATATCAATCTCTGCAATAGTACATTATTATTCCAATACATTATTATTCCCCACATGCATTTACGAAACCAACAGTACACGTGAAGCATTTTATACATTGAAAAAAGATAGATATAGGTACCGAAGCAAATACATTATTATTCACCAATCCAAATAACATATATATATAGGTACCGATCAAAGCTATGTCCGTTCAAGCTGGCATTCACTTCGACTCATGGCTCGTCGAATTAAGGCCAAAGCTGCAAATCCATGCGCATAGATATATAAAATTTAAGAGGAGAGTAATAAAACTTAACATATATAATATGTGATTATAAAAATGATTTACGATTGAAATAAAAAGACAAAATCACATTACCTAAGCATCTTCTTCATCATCTTCACCTTTTTTAGAATCCTCATCGTCTTCTTGATCATCTTGATCATCTTCACCTTTTTCAGAATGCTCATCATATTCTTGATCATCTTCAGAATCGAGTTCGAGCTCTGGTATGTTAGACCAGTCTTCTAAACGAGTAACAAGTTGAGGACAATCTTTAATCTTCACTTTTCTTAATGTTTTCATATGATGAATCCCCTCCGGTAGAGATGATAGCTCATCGCATTCAATGATCTCCAATGAGTGAAGTGATTTCAGAGTTGGTAACCACTCTGGCAACGCATTCAGATTTTCGCAGCCATTGATATGTAGCTCCTTTAACGTGTTTGCAGATCCTAGGAGCCATTCGGGTAAAATCTCCAACTTTGGTAAATTTATTATATACAAGATTTGGAGTCTCAAATTGAGGTCTTGTACATCTCCTCCTCCTCCTCCTCCCGTCAAATCTATTTCTTCACAATCACAAATGCACAATGACTCTAAGGCTTTTAGGTGCTTGATAATAGGTGGCAAAGAGGTCAAACTATCACAATCCACAAAAACCAATATACGAAGGTTGGTGAGGCACCTGTCCATCTGTGGAAACAAGCATTCGAGTCTTGGACATTCCACCACAAATAAAATCTGAAGAGAATTAAAGCAACATACTCCATTCACGAACAAGCATGTATCTTTTGTTGAAATCCCAAGAAACCTAAGGTTGATCATGTTCCTCATATCTTTGGGCAGTCGTTCAAGGTTTCGACATCCACCAAGTAACAAGGTTTGCAAATTGTGTAACTTGCAAAAGGAATTAGGAAGCTTCTTGATCGACAGATTATTGGATAGGTCAAGATATCTCAAATGCTTTTGAGTACCAATGGAACTTGGCAAATTCTCAAAATTTGAACCAGGTATAGCTAGCACACGTAAAGACTTGAATCTTGAGATGCATGCTTCAACTGAGGACACGTGTGGTTTGGTTCGGTACATGATGCTCCTCACATTAGCTAACTTGTTCGAAAACTTTGAAACTTGTTGGTCACTAGATGAAATTGACAAATGATGAACAGTCGAGGCCATGTCTTTATTGTCAGAGTCTATTTCCAACCACTCTTCATGGCCAATAGAGAGCACAAGATCATGAACGAGATCATGCATTTTGAAGGTATACATATCAAAAATAGGTTCATCAAGATCTTGGAAGAAACATCTCGACATTAACTCTTTAATGTACAAGTCTCCAATATCTTCCAACTCCTGTTTTTTGTAAACAGGTAATTGGAGAATTAATCCATGTGCCACCCATTGTTCAATTAACAAGAAATTATTGAATTCATGATCCTTTGGGAAATTAACGCAATAGGCAAAGCATCGCTTCAAATGAATTGGCATTTGATTATAACTCAATCGCAATGCAAGTAAGATGCTTCCTTCATTTTCTTCTAATTCCCAGATCTCGCTATCTCTCACAAATTCCCACTCTCTTTCATCGACTTTCGAATAAAGTAGACCACCTAAACTCTTCACGGCCAATGGAACCCTTTTACACTTTTCCACTATTTTATCCGCAATTGATAAGAGGTTTGGATATCGTTTGTCTTCTCCTTCCTTGAATGCACATTTCACAAACAGAGACAAACAATCTTCTTTTGATAGACCTTCTAAAGAATGTGTGTAAATAGGGTCTAAAATGGAAGACACCTTGTGACTACGTGTTGTTACAACAATTACACTTCCATGCGAACCTCCATTAAGCAAATCTATCAATTCAACCCATTTATTTCTATTATCATTCCTGACATCGTCTAAGACCAGTAGAAACCTTTTATCCTCTAAAAGTTCTCTCAATCTAGTCTGCAATGTATCTTCAGTACTTGAATTCTTATTAACTTTACAACCAGCAGATTTTAGGACTTCTTCCATCAATCTTGTAACTCTAAAATCCGTAGAGACACAAACCCACATTTTCAATTGAAAATGATTAACTACGGTCTCATCATTGTAGACCAACTTGGCAAGTGTGGTCTTCCCCATACCTCCTAATCCAACTATGGAAATTACATTAACATTTCCATTGGCCTTCATCAGAGGCTCTACGATTTTTTCTTTGTCCCCATGCCTACCGATGACCAATGATTCAACACTGGAATGAGTCATTTCCCTCCACATGGGCATGACATGCTCATCTTCACGTCGTTCAATGAGATTAAACTGATTCTTATTAGCTTTAATCTCATCTAACCTCTCTCTAATGTCCTTGATTTTGTGAGCCAGTTTTAAACGGGATGGAAGTGCCATGGAGGAAGAAAAGAAATGTCGTACCTTTGTACTAGTGCTTCCGTATGCTGTAATCGCTTGCTTCCTTAAAGCGTTGTACTCAATTTCATCTATCACATCATCTGCATCATATAAGATATCTTTGAGCTGCCACAGCCAGTCCCTCAGCACGAGATTGCTTGCTTGCTTGTCTTCAGCATCCAAGAGCACGATTTTGATGGTGGAAATAGTGCGCTCAATCTTTTTCAGGTCAGTTTGGAGGCCCCAGGCCAAGCAAAGCTCTTGATATGCAAAGGACCCTAGTTTCTCCAAGACCTTTCCTGCGAGGCCAAAGGCAAGATCAACCATGTTTGCCAATGGAATTTGCAAAACTGGAATGGGGGTTGTGCTTACAGAAATTAAGCTCGTGAGGCTTCTCTTTCATACAGTTAACTCTTATATATATAGTTAATTCATAAAAATTATATGCAAAAAGATATTTCAACTATTGTGAGGTAAAATGTAAGTGAAGATAATGCAAATTTCTTAACCTGCAGACACAAGTATCATTTAAATGCTTTTCTTTTGTTTTATTCTTCTTTGGCTTTTTTATTTTTCCCCAACTTTAGAAAAGAAAAGGAGTTTTTCTTAATTGGTCTATTAATTTGGGCTAATACAAATCATTTTGGATTCTTCGGTCAAGATGTGGCCATTAGTTTTAGTCTAATTACTGCCATATATTCTCAACAGATTTCCATATTATTCTTTAAGTCGAATATATTCTATAATTACTACTCCAATGTCATCAATGTTTGGGTTCATATATATTGCTTGTATTGGACAACATTTAAAAATGAGGTCGACAAGTTATGCTTATCTCTATCCGCATTACATAAAAGTATTGCTTGTATAGCATCTTGTCATATTTCGGAGGCTTCGGTTGGCATAAAGAACCTTGCCTTTCCCTTTTTCCGGAAGAAATTCCAAGTTAGATGTCCATGCATATGGGAAACATATCGAAGTTTGCTTTTTCTTTTTCCTTTCTTCCCTTTTAAGGAAGGCATATATAAATGGGTGGCAAGTGCGAAATAGACTTGGGAAAGTCATGCAGGCATCTGGATTTGGCCAAGCGACAAGCGTACGTGTTGGCAAGGGTACGTAAGGTTCAAATGACCTTGGCAATTTATGACATTATTGCCATATGCAAAAAAGAAAAAAAACATGTTTTTGTCATATAAAATAGAGAACTACTATGTCTACTCAACGGCCTTTTGGTATATTATTTGCTGTTTTGCCAAGTCTTGGTTTGAGAACAAATTAACTCAAAAATTCAACTCAAAAGAAAAAATAACAGGCACGTAAGTTTATAAAATCACTTTTGTACAATTAATTCTTGTATGGGTGAAAATATTTTGGGGCAAAAAACTTAGAATTTCATTGCAAAAAGGTTTTGACAAAGCAGATTACACATGTATGGAAGTGAATTTATTATGCATGCATATGTATATATATAATTATATATATTTTCTTCAGATTATGGATAACTACGTACGTTAGTGTGCGTTATTATTCTAGATTAAAATAAAAGATTGCGTGATATTGGAAATTTATTCAGCCTCGACTAAAGATACCTCCAACTCAGTGTCGTCATCATCTTTCAAGTCTTGTTAGCATAATTTCAGAAATCTTACTAATAATAATAGAAAATGTCATAAATGAACTTTCATCCACAGATGTTAAAATGAAATTTTCAAAATTTGAGCTGTCACTCAGAATGATATTAAGTGTTTTCCTTTGTTCTTTTAAAGTTTGGACATTCAATCTTCATGTGACCATAACCTGAGCAGTCATGACACTTAACCTGAGCAATAGACTTCCCTTTTCTTGTTTGAGGAAGTGAAGACTCATAGGTTTGCAAGGAACCTACTAGTTCTCCAACCTTAATTGCACCCAAGTCTTTACTTTCCTCTATGACAGTAACTTTTGGGCAAAATCTTTCAGGCAAAGATCTTAGGACCTTCCTCACCACTCTCGAGTCCTCCACCTTCTCGCCGAGATTGAACCTAAAATTTACAATATCGTTAAGTTTAACATAATAATCATTAAAGCTCTCATCTTTCAGCATTTTAATCTCCTCAAACTTTGAGGTTAGTAATTGCAATTTAGATTTTTTTTTTTTTACAATTCTTGTTCCCTCATGCGTGACTTCCAAGATATCACATACTTCTTTAGTCACCTCACACATAGAAATTCTTTTAAATTATTCATAAGACACCACCATAAAATCTGAATTAAGTCCCTTGATATTCCAATTACAATTGTAAATCTCATCTATAGTCCATGTATCAATGGTTGTCTTGGGTTTAGTCCATCCTCGTCAACTGCATACCACACACGTTCATCCAACGATTTAAAGAAATCTCTCATATGTACTTTCCAATATGCATAATTTTTCCCATCAAGGTGTGGTGGGGCTGTTAATCACAACATGATTAACGACGGCACAAATCATACTCGAATGAGTGAACCACGCTTTAATGCCAATCGAAATTACCCAGTACCCCTGTTTTGTATTACTACGTTCTACCAATTCAATCAACAAATTGGTTAGTGATCAATAATGAAATAATTTTATAATCAATCAAATAATAAATAAATAAAGTGCGTTACACCAAATTTGGTTACAAAGGAAAATCCTTTAAAGAACTCTCCAAATGTAAAACCCTATGGGGCAGCCAAACCCTGAAAAGTTAATTTTATTATTTGAAAACTGCTTATAAGTATTTCTCAATTACAAAACCTTTGCTAATTGACTCTCTTACTTGATTAGACAAACGACCCGTGCAAAAGCAGCCAGAACCTCTGGCAATTTTCAAACTAGTGACTTCTCTCCTGGTACTCCAGTGGCTGAATTCAATCAATCAGACTCCAACATGAAGTAAGCACATACTCAATGAGACGAAAAGGGAAAAAATAACTAATTTTCTCAGACTCAAGCACTTGGATCACTTTCCGATCTCTCCAAGTTCTCAAAATAAATGATCAAGATCACCATCCAATTGAAATCTCAGTCATAAATATTCTGATTAGTATTTGATTTGTAGTAGGACCTTCTGATAGGAATTTGATCTGCAGTAAGACTCTGTTGACGGAAGGAATTTGTTGGGAACAATTTTGTTGACGGGTTTGTTGACACCTGGTGCTAAATCTTCTTAGTAGATACAAATTTCTTCAACTAGATAATTCCTGACTTTTCGAACTACAGTCGTACACACTCTTGACTTATCCAAAACATTATCTCATAACTTCTTGATATAATTCAAATGTTTATAGATAAAGATAAAATATTTTATATTCATCCAACTAACTTAACAACAAATCTATATCCATCTAGTCTCCTAGTTCTAGTCGAAAACTTGCATTTAAAGTTTCTTTTGAGATAGAAATGCTTACAGTCATGCAAGCATGCAGATCAGAGAGGGTAAATGGGATTGATGAGAAATTTCGATTTCGGGCCCGTTTGGTAACTAAGGTATTCTACATAATCTTAGATGCTCTTTGGATAGTGAGATGAGCTAAAATGGTTTTAGATAAAAGTTGAAAATTGAATAAAATATTGTTAGAATATTATTTTTTAATGTTATTATTGTTTTGATATTTGAAAAAATTGAATTGTTTATTATATTTTGTGTGAGAATATGAAAAAATTGTAATGATGAGATGAGATGAAACAATTTTAATATCATTTCCACGATATTAACTTCAAACAGGCAAGAGTGTAAAACTCCTTTTTACATCATCCAATATAAAACTGCCACGTCATAGCTCCATGAAAAAAACTTTGCATGTACTTATTGTAATTCTTTGCTTGGATTATGAGAATATGGAGTGAGAGTTATATTTCAAAAAACCTGTCTACTAGTCTTATTTGTGTGAGAGAGAGAGAGTTGGCTTCATGTATTTTTCTTTCTTATCTACATGATTATAGTGATTGATAATATTATGTAGTTGATCTCTAAGAAAATATGTACATTAATTATTTTGCAATTTCCAAGATGAAAACCAGATGATCTCAAACCACTTTGGCTGCTCTTCTACTTTTGCTCCCCAACGGTGTTCTCGACGACCTAAGATTGGTTGATCTGAATTGGACTTAAAAGAAGAAATTTGATGAAAGCAGCCGGCTTGTTGGACAAACTGACTCTAAGAAACAGGCCAATAACCGTTCGAGCTCCTGTCAGAAAATATTATCTCCATGGTGGTAACTCTTCATGAGGACACTAGTAGTATTATATTGTCGCACTAAAGAACTACATGGATGCTCAAGATTAGTATTTTGGTGAGATTGGAATTGGTACTCAATCCTTCTCAAAAGTTCATTGTGGTATTCGACACTCATGGGAGTTCTAATCTTTCGGTGCCCTCTTCCAAGTGTTATTTCTCAGTAAGACCTGATTTGGATAGTGAGTTGATTGCTTACGGAGATTGAAATCTCGATTTCCTGAGATTGGATTAAATTGGTGCAGGAAGTACTCTGCAAGAGGGGAGGTAAGGTTTCTTTTTCATAGAGCTATGACGTGGCAATTCTGTATTGGATGGTGTAAAAATGAGTTTTACACTCTAGCCTATTTGAAGTTAATATCCTGGAAATATCTATTGCCCATGAAGAGTGGTTGGAAATAGACTCTAACAACAAAGACATGGCCTCAATAGTTTGTCATTTATCAATTTCCTACAGTGACCAACAAGTTTCAAAGTTCTCGAACAAGTTAACTAATGTGCGGACCATCATGTACGACGAACTGAACCACACGTGTCCTCAGTTAAAGCTTGCATCTCAAGATTCAAGTCTTTGCGGGTGCTAGCTATACCTGGTTCAGATTGTGAGAATTTGCCAAGTTCTATTGGTACTCAAAAGATTTGAGATATCTCAACCTATCTGATAATGAATCAATCAAGATACTTTCTAATTCCATTTGCAAGCTACACAATTTGCAAACCTTGTTTCTTCATGGATGTTTTAACCTTGAACGACTGCCCAAAGATATGAGGAACAGGAATAATATCAATCTTAGGCTTCTTTCAGTAACAACAAAAGATACAAGCCTGGTCAAAAATGGAGTATATTGCTTTAATTCTTTTCAGATTTTATCTGTGGTTGGTTGTCCAAAACTCGAATGCTTGTTTCCACATATGGACCGGTGCTTCACCAACCCTCTTTCATTGTCTTTTTGGGAATGTGAAAGTTTGACCTCTTTGCCACCTATTATCAAGAACCTAACCGCCTTAGAGTCATTGTACATTATTATTCACCAATCCAAATAACACACACACATATATATATATATAGGTACCGATCAAAGCTACGTCAGTTCAGGCTGGCATTCGCTTCGACTCGTGGCTCGTTGAATTAAGGCCGAAGTTGCAAATCCATGCATGTAGATATATAAAATTGAAGGGGAGAGTAATAAAATCTAGCATATATTATATGTGATTATAAAAATGATTTACGATTGAAATAAGACAAAATCACATTACCTCATCATCTTCACCTTTTTCAGAATCCCCATCATCTTCTTGATCATCTTCAGAATCGAGTTCGAGCTCTGGTATGTTGGACAAGTCTTCTAAACGAGTAACGAGTTCAGGACAATATTTAATCTTCAGTTTTCTTAATGTTTTCATATGATGAATCCCCTCCGGTAGAGATGATAGCTCATGGCATCTAGTGATCTCCTCCGGTAAAAACTTGAATGTTATTCAAATTGATAGATATCATATATACATTCACTAGAAGTGAAACAAAATAAACTCACAATAAATAAATATCTCACAATTTTAATGTATCGACCCATAATTATCATCATGCAAGCTTTAGTTTAATTGAACAACAAAATCAATTAGATAACATGACATAAAATTAAAAGAAAATTTTATGATTTTATAAAAATGAGCCCTTATGAGATACCTAGTGCATCATTGCAATCAAGTTTTTGGACAGGATAATCCCAAAAATTGCACAATTTTCAATTAACTACCTTATATCATCTATGACTCCACCAAATAAAAATCTTCCTTTGGGCTGATTGTTATTCACATGGATTTAGATGTAACTAGATGCAATTCACTAAATTTCACCATTTTAGGCCAAGGAGAAAATTTTCATGATAGAAGTCACTTAAGCGATATATCACATTAATTTCTCTAAGCCATATGTATGAATTGGAATTGAATATTTAAAAAAATAATTATGTATATAAATAAGAAAATATTAAATGACGTCTATTATAGAGATATTAAGAGAAATAAATTTTTAAATTCTTTTTTTTTTTGAAAAAAAAAATAATTATTATTATATTTTATGATCTGAATCAAGTCAGATTTAGTGACCCTATCAACCAAGTCATTCAAACAGGTCGGGTCAACTGGTCAAGCAAGTCAAGGTCAATGGTCAAACCGTTCTGGGTCAACCCATGGACATGGGTCTTGTGATATGATTCAACGGACTTAAATCCAAAGGTTTGAAAGGTTGGACCTAACATATGGGTCAGACCATTACTTCAAGCCCAATTCTTATATGAACCCAATTCTTATAAGAAAATGTTGTTTAATAATATTATGAATTTTTTTAAAAATATTTAAAAGAGTTAAAACAATTATGTGAAAAAAAAAACAAAAAACTTAAGTTTTTTCACATTATTTTTTGAACACTTAAATATTTAAAAAAAAAAAAAAAAAGAAAATCCCTAATATTATTAAATAACAATTTCTTAATCATGAAGGGAAAAAAAAAGGTACAAGAAGCTCCCACCGAGATCCCCCTAGCATTGACTATAAAGATATAAGAAAAGCAAGTGATTTACCTCATACAAAAGCCCCATTAGAATAATTATATTGTTCGGAGGGAGGGAGATGAGATAAAACTGAAAAGAGAAAAAAATAAAGTGATTTGAAATGATCTAACAGCTAAATCATTTGGTTATGGCATTAAAAATTTAAACCACAACTAGTAAAAAGACACTACAATTAGCAAGGGGTCACTGGGTCTTTGATAATCTTTTTTCCTTTTCCTTTTGTCAAGTCTGGTTAGTGGGTGTTTGTTATTACTCTCTCTTTTGCTTAATTTCAGTCCTACCGGGCCAAAGTAAACTTTTTTAGCTGTCATCTCTCACTTATTAATCTTTTGTTTTCAATTTTTTTTGGGCATCAATTTGGCCTATGGGTGTATATTAATATCCCTTGTTTTATTTGATTGGAGACTTACTTATTCCTTGCCCCCTAAATCATGCCACGTTTATTGTTATTTTTTAAAATTGAAAAATGTCAAATATTATAACCCTTCGTATTTTCTTATTTGCATAATTTACTTTTTCGACATGAATGCATAATCTATTTTGTGAACTCTCATTGTGGTGTCCCTACTTGTAGCTCCACGAAAATTTTGATAAAGAGGATGAAAGAGTAAATTTGGTTTTTTGAATTGACATGTATAAATGAATTGAAAAAAAAAAAGATTTTATAAATTAGGAGTGAAATATATAGTTGCAGCTTTTAATTTCCTTGTTTCTTTCGAGACAGAAATGCTTATAGCACGCAGATGGAATAGGGTAAATTTGGTTTTGAATCTATAGATTTACTCCAAATTAGTAAGATGCCACAATCTATAGATCTTCTTCTTCTTCCTTTTATATAATGAAGATCAATTAATCTTTCAGACAAAAGTTACTAACCAATTGAGCAATACATTCGAATTTCAATGGAAATTGGGATTTTTTAAAGAAATAATAATAAAATATCAATCTCTGCAATAGTACATTATTATTCCAATACATTATTATTCCCCACATGCATTTACGAAACCAACAGTACACGTGAAGCATTTTATACATTGAAAAAAGATAGATATAGGTACCGAAGCAAATACATTATTATTCACCAATCCAAATAACATATATATATATAGGTACCGATCAAAGCTATGTCCGTTCAAGCTGGCATTCACTTCGACTCATGGCTCGTCGAATTAAGGCCAAAGCTGCAAATCCATGCGCATAGATATATAAAATTTAAGAGGAGAGTAATAAAACTTAACATATATAATATGTGATTATAAAAATGATTTACGATTGAAATAAAAAGACAAAATCACATTACCTAAGCATCTTCTTCATCATCTTCACCTTTTTTAGAATCCTCATCGTCTTCTTGATCATCTTGATCATCTTCACCTTTTTCAGAATGCTCATCATATTCTTGATCATCTTCAGAATCGAGTTCGAGCTCTGGTATGTTAGACCAGTCTTCTAAACGAGTAACAAGTTGAGGACAATCTTTAATCTTCACTTTTCTTAATGTTTTCATATGATGAATCCCCTCCGGTAGAGATGATAGCTCATCGCATTCAATGATCTCCAATGAGTGAAGTGATTTCAGAGTTGGTAACCACTCTGGCAACGCATTCAGATTTTCGCAGCCATTGATATGTAGCTCCTTTAACGTGTTTGCAGATCCTAGGAGCCATTCGGGTAAAATCTCCAACTTTGGTAAATTTATTATATACAAGATTTGGAGTCTCAAATTGAGGTCCTGTACATCTCCTCCTCCTCCTCCTCCCGTCAAATCTATTTCTTCAAATCACAAATGCACAATGACTCTAAGGCTTTTAGGTGCTTGATAATAGGTGGCAAAGAGGTCAAACTATCACAATCCACAAAAACCAATATACGAAGGTTGGTGAGGCACCTGTCCATCTGTGGAAACAAGCATTCGAGTCTTGGACATTTCACCACATATAAAATCTGAAGAGAATTAAAGCAACATACTCCATTCACGAACAAGCATGTATCTTTTGTTGAAATCCCAAGAAACCTAAGGTTGATCATGTTCCTCATATCTTTGGGCAGTCGTTCAAGGTTTCGACATCCATCAAGTAACAAGGTTTGCAAATTGTGTAACTTGCAAATGGAATTAGGAAGCTTCTTGATTGACAGATTATTGGATAGGTCAAGATATCTCAAATGCTTTTGAGTACCAATGGAACTTGGCAAATTCTCAAAATTTGAACCAGGTATAGCTAGCACACGTAAAGACTTGAATCTTGAGATGCATGCTTCAACTGAGGACACGTGTGGTTTGGTTCGGTACATGATGCTCCTCACATTAGCTAACTTGTTCGAAAACTTTGAAACTTGTTGGTCACTAGATGAAATTGACAAATGATGAACAGTCGAGGCCATGTCTTTATTGTCAGAGTCTATTTCCAACCACTCTTCATGGCCAATAGAGAGCACAAGATCATGAACGAGATCATGCATTTTGAAGGTATACATATCAAAAATAGGTTCATCAAGATCTTGGAAGAAACATCTCGACATTAACTCTTTAATGTACAAGTCTCCAATATCTTCCAACTCCTGTTTTTTGTAAACAGGTAATTGGAGAATTAATCCATGTGCCACCCATTGTTCAATTAACAAGAAATTATTGAATTCATGATCCTTTGGGAAATTAACGCAATAGGCAAAGCATCGCTTCAAATGAATTGGCATTTGATTATAACTCAATCGCAATGCAGGTAAGATGCTTCCTTCATTTTCTTCTAATTCCCAGATCTCGCTATCTCTCACAAATTCCCACTCTCTTTCATCGACTTTCGAATAAAGTAGACCACCTAAACTCTTCACGGCCAATGGAACCCTTTTACACTTTTCCACTATTTTATCCGCAATTGATAAGAGGTTTGGATATCGTTTGTCTTCTCCTTCCTTGAATGCACATTTCACAAACAGAGACAAACAATCTTCTTTTGATAGACCTTCTAAAGAATGTGTGTAAATAGGGTCTAAAATGGAAGACACCTTGTGACTACGTGTTGTTACAACAATTACACTTCCATGCGAACCTCCATTAAGCAAATCTATCAATTCAACCCATTTATTTCTATTATCATTCCTGACATCGTCTAAGACCAGTAGAAACCTTTTATCCTTTAAAAGTTCTCTCAATCTAGTCTGCAATGTATCTTCAGTACTTGAATTCTTATTAACTTTACAACCAGCAGATTTTAGGACTTCTTCCATCAATCTTGTAACTCTAAAATCCGTAGAGACACAAACCCACATTTTCAATTGAAAATGATTAACTACGGTCTCATCATTGTAGACCAACTTGGCAAGTGTGGTCTTCCCCATACCTCCTAATCCAACTATGGAAATTACATTAACATTTCCATTGGCCTTCATCAGAGGCTCTACGATTTTTTCTTTGTCCCCATGCCTACCGATGACCAATGATTCAACACTGGAATGAGTCATTTCCCTCCACATGGGCATGACATGCTCATCTTCACGTCGTTCAATGAGATTAAACTGATTCTTATTAGCTTTAATCTCATCTAACCTCTCTCTAATGTCCTTGATTTTGTGAGCCAGTTTTAAACGGGATGGAAGTGCCATGGAGGAAGAAAAGAAATGTCGTACCTTTGTACTAGTGCTTCCGTATGCTGTAATCGCTTGCTTCCTTAAAGCGTTGTACTCAATTTCATCTATCACATCATCTGCATCATATAAGATATCTTTGAGCTGCCACAGCCAGTCCCTCAGCACGAGATTGCTTGCTTGCTTGTCTTCAGCATCCAAGAGCACGATTTTGATGGTGGAAATAGTGCGCTCAATCTTTTTCAGGTCAGTTTGGAGGCCCCAGGCCAAGCAAAGCTCTTGATATGCAAAGGACCCTAGTTTCTCCAAGACCTTTCCTGCGAGGCCAAAGGCAAGATCAACCATGTTTGCCAATGGAATTTGCAAAACTGGAATGGGGGTTGTGCTTACAGAAATTAAGCTCGTGAGGCTTCTCTTTCATACAGTTAACTCTTATATATATAGTTAATTCATAAAAATTATATGCAAAAAGTTATTTCAACTATTGTGAGGTAAAATGTAAGTGAAGATAATGCAAATTTCTTAACCTGCAGACACAAGTATCATTTAAATGCTTTTCTTTTGTTTTATTCTTCTTTGGCTTTTTTATTTTTCCCCAACTTTAGAAAAGAAAAGGAGTTTTTCTTAATTGGTCTATTAATTTGGGCTAATACAAATCATTTTGGATTCTTCGGTCAAGATGTGGCCATTAGTTTTAGTCTAATTACTGCCATATATTCTCAACAGATTTCCATATTATTCTTTAAGTCGAATATATTCTATAATTACTACTCCAATGTCATCAATGTTTGGGTTCATATTGCTTGTATTGGACAACATTTAAAAATGAGGTCGACAAGTTATGCTTATCTCTATCCGCATTACATAAAAGTATTGCTTGTATAGCATCTTGTCATATTTCGGAGGCTTCGGTTGGCATAAAGAACCTTGCCTTTCCCTTTTTCCGGAAGAAATTCCAAGTTAGATGTCCATGCATATGGGAAACATATCGAAGTTTGCTTTTTCTTTTTCCTTTCTTCCCTTTTAAGGAAGGCATATATAAATGGGTGGCAAGTGCGAAATAGACTTGGGAAAGTCATGCAGGTATCGGGAATTGGCCGAGCGACAAGCGTACGTGTTGGCAAGGGTACGTAAGGTACAAATGACCTTAGCAATTTATGACATTATTGCCATATGCAAAAAAGAAAAAAAAAACATGTTATTGTCATATAAAATAGAGAACTACTATGTCTACACAACGGCCTTTTGGTATATTATTTGCTGATTTACCAAGTCTTGGTTTGAGAACAAATTAACTCAAAAATTCAACTCAAAAGAAAAAATGACAGGCATGTCAGTTTATAAAATCACTTTTGTACAATTAATTCTTGTATGGGTGAAAATATTTTGGGGCAAAAAACTTAGAATTTCATTGCAAAAAAGTTCAAATATTTTGGGGCATGTCATAAATGAACTTTCATCCACAGATGTTGAAATGAAATTTTCAAAATTTGAGCTGTCACTTAGTATGACATTAAGTGTTTTCCTTTGTTCTTTTTAAAGTTTGGACATTCAATCCTTATGTGACCATAACCTGAGCAATCATGATACTTAACCTTATCATTTTTATCATATTTTTCTTTTTTCAAATTTTCAGAATCATTTTTCGTAGTAGAGAATTCATTACCACTATTTTGCTTTCCATTTGCCCTTTTGTTAAACATAATTTTTCTTGCAATAAGTGTTATATCCTTATCGTTTAGATTCTCCTCATCAGAAAAACCTTCACGGTCTTCTCTCACAGTTTTTAGAGCAATAGACTTCCCTTTTCTTGTTTGAGGAAGTGAAGACTCATAGGTTTGTAAGGAACCTACTAGTTCTTCAACCTTAATTGCATCCAAGTCTTTACTTTCCTCTATGACAGTAACTTTTGGGCGAAATCTTTCAGGCAAAGATCTTAGGACCTTCCTCACCACTCTCGAGTCCTCCACCTTCTCGCCGAGATTAAACCTGAAATTTACAATATCGTTAAATTTAACATAATAATCATTAAAGCTCTCGTGTTCCAGTATTTTAATCTCCTCAAACTTTGAGGTTAGTAATTGTACAATTCTTGTTCCCTCATGTGTGACTTCCAAGATCTCACATGCTTCTTTAGTCACCTCACACATAGAAATTCTTTTAAATTCTTCAGAAGATACCACCATAAAAATTGCATTAAGTCTCTTGATATACCAATTACAGTTGCAAATCTCATCTATAGTTCATGTATCAATGGTTGTCTTGGGTTTAGTCCATCCTCGCTCAACTGCAAACCACACACGTTCATCCAACGATTTAAGGAAATCTCTCATTTGTACTTTCCAATATGCATAATTTTTCCCATCAAGGTGTGGCAGAGTTGTTAATCACAACATGATTAACAACAACACGAATCACACTCGAATGAGTGAACCACGCTCTGATGCCAATCGAAATTACCCAGTACACCTGTTTTGTATTACCACGTTCTACCAATTCAATCAACAAATTGGTTAGTGATCAATAATGAAATAATTTTATAATCAATCAAATACATAAAGTTAATAAAGTGCATTACACCAAATTTGGTTACGAAGGAAAATCCTTTAAAGAACTCTCCAAATGTAAAACCCTATGGGGCAGTCAAACCCCGAAAAGTTAATTTTATTATTTGAAAATTGCTTATAAGTAATTCTCAATTACAAAATCTTTGCTAATTGACTCTCTTACTTGACCAGACAAACGACCCGTGCAAAAACAGCCAGAAACTCTGGCAATTTTCAAACTAGTGACTTCTCTCCTGGAACTCCAATGGCTGAATTCGATCAATTAAACTCCAACATGAAGTAAGCACACACTCAATGAGACAAAAAGGGAAAAAATAACTAATTTTCTCAAACTCAAGCACTTGGATCACTCTCCGATCTCTCCAAGTTCTCAAAATAAATGATCAAGATCACCATCCAATTGAAATCTTAGTCTTAAATATTCTAATTAGTATTTGATTTGTAGTAGGACCTTGTTGACGAATTGAGTCTGATAGGAATTTGATCTGCAGTAGGACTCTGCTGACGGAAGGAATTTGTTGGGAACAACTCTGTTGACGAGTTTGTTGACACCTGGTGCTAAATCTTCTTAGCAAATACAAATTTCTTCAACTAGATAATTCCTAACTTTTCGAACTACAGTCGTACACACTCTTGACTTATCCAAAAATCTCATAACTTCTTGATATAATTCAAATGTTTATAGATAAAGATAAAATACTTTATATTCATCCAACTAACTTAACAACAAATCTACATCCATCTAGTCTCCTAGTTCTAGTCGAAAACTTGCATTTAAAGTTTCTTTTGAGATAGAAATGCTTACAGTCATGCAAGCATGTAGATCGGAGAGGGTAAATGGGATCGATGAGAAATTTCGATTTCGGGCCCGTTTGGTAACTAAAGTATTCTACATAATCTTAGATGTGCTTTAGATAGTGAGATGAGATAAGAAGATTTTAGATAAAAGTTGAAAGTTGAATAAAATATTATTAGAATATTATTTTTTAATGTTATTATTGTTTTGATATTTGAAAAAATTGAATTGTTTATTATAATTTGTGTGAGAATATGAAAAAATTGTAATGATGAGATGGGATGAGATGAAGCAATTTCAATATCCAAATGGGGCTCTATATTTCCACGATATTAACTTCAAACAGGCTAGAGTGTAAAACTCCTTTTTACATCATCCAATATAAAACTGCCACGTCATAGCTCCATGAAAAAAACTTTGCATGTACTTATTGTAATTCTTTGCTTGGATTATGAGAATATAGAGTAAGAGTAATATTTCAAAAAACATGTCTACTAGTCTTATTTGTGAGAGAGAGAGAGAGAGAGAGAGAGTTGGCTTCATGTATTTTTCTTTCTTATCTACATGATTATAGTGATTGATAATATTTAATCTCATTATTTCAGAATCGGTTAAGTTTTGGGTTGCCTTTGTTAGCTGATCTCTAAGAAAATATGTGCATTAATTATTTTGCAATTTCCAAGATGAAAACCAGATGATCTCGAACCACTTTGGCTGCTCTTCTATTTTTGCTCCCCAACGATGTTTTCCACGACCTAAGATCGGTTGATCTGAATTGGACTTAAAAGAAGAAATTTAATGAAAGCAACCGGCTTGCTGGACAAGTGTTATTTCTCATGGAAGTTCTAATCTTTCGGTGCCCTCTTCCAAGTGTTATTTCTCAGTAAGACCTGGTGTGGATAGTGAGTTGATTGTTTACGGAGATCGAAATCTCAATTTCCTGATATTGGATTAAATTGGTGCAGGAAGTACTCTGCAAGAGGGAGGTAAGGTTTCTTTTTCATGGAGCTATGACGTGGCAATTCTGTATTGGATGGTGTAAAAATGAGTTTTACACTCTAGCCTGTTTGAAGTTAATATCCTAGAAATATCTATTGCCCCTGAAGAGTGGTTGGAAATAGACTCTGACAACAAAGACATGGCCTCGATAGTTTGTCATTTGTCAATTTCCTATAGTGACCAACAAGTTTGAAAGTTCTCGAACAAGTTAACTAATGTGCGGACCATCATGTACAACGAACTGAACCACACGTGTCCTCAGTTAAAGCTTGCATCTCAAGATTCAAGTCTTTACGGATGATAGCTATACCTGGTTCAGATTGTGAAAATTTGCCAAGTTCTATTGGTACTCAAAAGATTTGAGATATCTCAACCTATCTGATAATGAATCAATCAAGATACTTTCTAATTCCATTTGCAAGCTACACAATTTGCAAACCTTGTTTCTTCATGGATGTTTTAACCTTGAACGACTACCCAAAGATATGAGGAACAAGAATAATATCAATCTTAGGCTTCTTTCAGTAACAACAAAAGATACATGCCTGCTAAAAAATGGAGTATATTGCTTTAATTCTTTTCAGATTTTATCTGTGGTTGGTTGTCCAAAACTCGAATGCTTGTTTCCACATGTGGACTGGTCTTTTTGGGAATGTGAAAGTCTGATCTCTTTGCCACCTATTATCAAGAACCTAACCGCCTTAGAGTCATTGTACATTGGTCATTGTCAAGAGATGGATTTGACTGGAGGAGGAGGAGATGCATAGGATCTCAATTTGAGACTCCAAATCTTGGATATAGGATGGTTACCAAGGCTGGAGGTTTTACCTGAATGGCTCCTACAATCTACACACATTCAAACAACTTTGTATAAAAAATTGTATAAATTTCAAGGCATTGCCAGAGTGGTTGCCAACTCCGAAATCACTTCAGACGTTGGAGATAATTGGATTCCATCATCTCTACCGGAGGGGATCAAACATATGAAAACATTAAGGCTCCGTTTGGTTGCAAGACTCAATTGAGCTCAGTTGAGCTCAGTCTAATTTTAAACTGAGTCTAACATCCAAACACCCAACTCTCAAATTACTAAACTGATATCAACTCAAAACCTCCTTACACATGAGACCCACAACCTTTTTCAACTTAACTTATCTTTATACGTGCAACCCATAAACTCATCTTAACATCCAAACACACTTTAAACTCAGTTTAGATGAGCCCCACATAACTCTCTCTACTACTCAACTCGCTACTATTCATAAAGAACTGAGCTTAGCTCGGCTCAACTCAACATCCAAACGCAGTCTAAGAAAACTGAATTTTGAAAGACTTTTCCAAAATACTAGAAGTCTATATGTGATTATAAAAATGCTAAAGATGATGAGGTAATGTGATTTTGTCTTCTTATTTAATTGGTATGAACGGAAATAAAATCTTATCATCTAGTAAATGCATAATCTAATAAATAAATCAATATAACCAAATTTTATTTGTGTCTAACCATAAAAGAGTAATGCTATATACAGTCGTGGAATGCGCAAGTGCTATGCAATCGCTTTGAAAAAAAGTGAGGTCCACTATTAAAACATTAATTTTTTTTCATGTGGATCTCGTATTTATTCACTTTTTTTTAAAATGATTGTGCGTCGCTTGCACACTCACGACTGCGACTATTATTTCCCTTTCAAGTTTATTTGAGAGAGAGAGAGCGAGAATTAACTGATCTCTAAGAAAATATGTGCATTAATTATTTTGCAATAGTTTCCAAGATGAAAACAAGATCTAGAACCACTTTGGCTGCACTTGTACTTTTGTTTCTAGATTGGTTGATCCAAATTGGACTTAAAAAGAAGAAATTGGATGAAAGCAACCGCTTGCTGGACAAACTGACTCTAAGGAACGGGCCGATAATAGTTCGAGCTCCTGTCAGAAACTTTTTCATCTAAGTTTACCTACTCATTATAATTCTTCTAAACTTCTAAATATAACACACAAAAAATAATATTTTTTCAAAATTTTAAAAAAAAATTATATTCAAAGAATTTGTTAATTTTTGAAGAAATTCATGGCCTAACTCATATCATAAAATTGATTCTACAAGAGATGATTGTTTATTCTTTATAAACATGCTCAAGACATTGTCTACAGATAATGTGAGATTATTCATCAACACCCTCCCTTGTCACGAGGCAAGTAGTATAGGCTCTCATTCGTCTTGTGGCAGGTTTTGATACCATAAACAAATTCATGGACCTAATCCATCTCATAAAATTAGTTTTACAAGAGAGAATTATTCATTCCTTATAAACATGCCCAAGACTTTGTCCACAGGCAGTGTGTGATTATTTCTCAACAATTTTATAATATTTTTATTTAGTTTTTTTCCTCTCATTTTCTAAAACTCAAGAAAATATTTTGATTCAAATAATTTAATTACTATTCACTAAGAATATATTCTAAGTATTCCATCGGAGTCGAATTCGAATTAGGCGAATAATAAGATCAACCATCATGGTGTTGGACCAATTAATTACTCTTTCAGACAAAAAGTTAATAAGCACTTTGACCACATTCTTCAATGGAAATGGAAATGTTTTTAAAGAAATAATAAAGTTATGATTGAAATAGTTATGGTTAGAGATAGGAGTGATAATATATGACATGATCCGTTAACTCAACACGAACACGACACTATAAAAGCGGGTTAAGGTTTAACCTTAATGGATTTGGATCAAAACTGATTAACCCGTTGAGACACAATTGCTTAACAGGTCTCTAACGGGTCAACCCATTTTGACCCTTTAAAAAAATTAAATTTACCTTTATATCCTTAAACTTAAAATTGAAAAACCCTAAACCTAACCCACGCCGCCCCTCAGTTTTTACTTTTCTTTTTCTCAACTTCTAAGTTTAGTTCTCATGCTGCCCCCTACGCCGCCCTTAGTTTTCTTTTTCTCCGTTACTTTTTCAACCTTAACTAATTAGTTCGTGTGGCTGTTCATGAATTATTTGCCCAAAAACTGAAAGGTTGGAAGATAAGAGCAATTGATCCAACACTGCCCACGGTGCCAAGCCCACGCCCTGTCGCCCATGACTCACGAGTACCTCTGTAGGACCGTAACCCGTGAAGGAGTGCAGCCTTGGCCAAGAGCTCAGGTCTTTCTCAGACTCTCACGATTGCCCATCGGTGTCCTCCTCACACAGAGCACAGATTCGCAGCGTCCCAACCTCCAGGCCATCGGTCTCCCCCTCAGCCTAGGGTTTAATAAGTTTAATTCCTATATATAGAAAATGCTATTTTGACACCTATATTTCACACATCATTTTCACATTTCCTATATTTTAATTGTTTTAAAAAAACTACTATTTTTTTAAAATTTTTAAAAAAGAAAAAAAAATATTTAAAAAAATATATATATTACTTCTCCCTGTATATATGCATGTTTAATTCCCATGCCTCTAGAGAAAACTTACCACTGTCGTTGTGCCCCTGTAAACATAAGCCCAAACTGTCCAGCCCTCGAGAGACTACTACTGTGGCGCCCTCGACCCCCACGTGTTATTTTAGTGGAGTTCGTGACACCGGGATGATGACCACACGAATCACGCACCCCATCGACCAGTGCTCAAAGTGTGTACAACATACAACAAGTGTACAAAATAATATTCGCAGTGGAGAAGTAAAAAGTCTTTCTTTATTCAGTACCAAAATTTGTTAAAAAAAAACAGTAAAATAACTTTACAAGAATTATACAATCATCCGACAGATAAATTAAAGACATGAAATATCAGAAGGAAAACAAATCCCAAAATGGTGAACAACAAATCAGCAACTTATACTTCTGGCGGAGTCAGCCCCTCAGGTTCAAACTCGGGCTCTGCGTCAGACTCTACAGCACCATAAAACGGAACCATAGGGTAAAACACCACAATGAGATTATGACATCTCAGTAAGTAATTAACCAAAATAACATCCAATAGATAAAATCACACGTCCCCATACGGACATAATCCACATAAAACAACAGCTCATGTTCTTTTTCCCAAAATATCATTTTTAAACCACTCACGCCAAAATCCCATTTTGGTCCAATCATAACCATTATTTTATTAAGCATGCGCCATGGTCTCCCCTATGGACCGTTCGCACAACCTGGCTCTCTTCGTCACATCACGGGTAACATCCGTGCATGAGACTTCGTAACGAGCGATGCACAGTTCCGCGCCCAGCGCGTACATGACCAAGCATCCTCTAACCTCGCCAGCCAAAGGTCACGGAATCGGTACGAGAGTGTTACCGTCTCGTCCGTTCCCGTCGTCGCCCTGCGACAACTCAGGGGATGTCACGTCAGTCTGTTACGCTCCCGAGTGACCAGATAAGCTCCACCGAGATAATGTCCCATCTCGGCTTGGGGTCGTGAAACACACACACCCACACAATAGTAACAATTTCCAACACACAACGTGACATCACTGCACAATTTAATAAAATAATAAATATGCTTTTCATCAGTTTATTAGAATACACATTTAAATAATTCATTTGCAAATTCTCAATAAACGCCGAAATATAGTTTCATAACTACACGCATAATCCCAACCTCCAATCCGACCCAGGCCCAATTACAATAATTCCAATATAATCAATATTTACAACAAAGATAACAGTTTACAAAATATAAATACAACAGTTATAAAGCCAATTAATATCACTTGATGGAAAATTATATACACACGATGGATGAGAAAATCTAAAAGATCAATCGAAATAGACAGTTTATACAAGGCGGAGGCGCAACAGCGGCACACGGCAAGACAGTGCCCAAAAACTTGGTTTTTGTTACACGGCAGCAACCAACAAATTCTCACAATTTAGAACAAACACCAAGCACGGTCAAAAGCCTTAAGCTTTCGGATTCCCAACAAAATCTCAAATACCAACAAATGCGAAAAGCTTTAAGCAAGAGAAGGAAGATGAGGTTTTCGTCCCCAACAATTGTGCAAGCCGTGGCCTATAAATAGACCAAAGGCGGTTTGCATGGCACCCGTGTCGCTCGGGCGAAGAAGGGAAATGGTAGCTCAAGCCGTGCGTGGAAGTGGAGAAGGTCTCGTGCGGACGCGTGGCGCGGCGGCAAGCGTAGTTCACACGAAAGCCATGCACAATGCCACCGAGGAGCTTGTGGAAGGAGGTGGTGGCCGCGTGCGGTAGGAGCTGGACAGCTAGCACTTTGGGATGCATGCCGAACGACACGAGACGAAGAGGAAAGGTGGAGGTGGCTCACGGTTGGGATCCGCTTTCGGCAGCAGCAGCGTGTCGCGCGCAGGAGGAAGAAAGAAGAAGAAGAAGAAGAAGAAGGAAGGAGAAGGAAATGGTGTTGTGCGGCGCAAGGGAGAAACGCATGAAACCCTAAGGGTTACAATACCAAATGGTGCCGTTCGAATAAAGGGGAGGGGCTGAGCTTCAGAACGCACGGGCCGGGCTTCAACTGGCGCACGGAAAGGGCTGGGGCTTCGAGCTGGGCCCTGTTTCGCTTGGGCTGGTCACTAGCTGCTGGGTTTCTGGCCTCACAAACTGGGCTGGATCAATTAAAACACACACACGGCCCAGTAAAATTAAAACACAGAATTTGTAACTAAAAAGCCCACAATAAATAAAACTCACTACAAATAAAACACTACAAAAATAACCTCAATAATAAAAGAAATAAAAACTCAATTTAAAACAGACCAAAATAATTAAAAATAAATAATTAAAATAATACAACAAATAAAATAACACACTTACAGCAACGCCGCCCCCATCTCGCAGCACAACAACCCCGGATGGAAACAAACGTGCCAAGACGACAGAAACTGAACCCACAGCCTAAAACCTCAGGCCTACACCATCGAGACTAGCCACTACATTTGAGTGGTTCCCATCATTCAGTCCGCCGCGAAACACCTCATCCTCACTACCAACAACCAGTGGCACCAGAACCAATCGGGAAACCACCTAGTTACTCGAGTCCACAGCCACCAGTTGCACCTCCGCAGCCACTTCTCCTCCACGTTTTCAACCCACACGATAACCCAGTGACAGCAATAACCTTCATCCGTCTAATAATGCCACAGAAGGTCTTCTAACAACCACCCGTCCAGCAAGCAAACCGAAACAGAGTACTTCCTCCTCCGCAGCACAACCCTTCCACTACCGGTGCACCACCGCTGTAAACCAAAAGAAAAAGCCCTTGTTTTACTATACCCGAAACAGAGTAATACCCACCACTTGAACCAGCCACCACCTATCTCGGGAAAGCCTACGCACGCCACCATCCCCCACCCCGTTGTCTCCTCTTGCACAGCGGTGCCGTCGAGCACCGAGCACCACCCCAAGCCACCGATATCTCTCTGTAAGCCCACGCCGAACTCCCCACTGTCACTCTCCGTCGTTTCCCTTAATGTAGTTACGACTTTAATCGACGATTCACAACCATTGATAGTGCAGGAAGAAAATGGAATCGTAAAAAAAAAATGGTGTAGATATGGCCGTAACTCCTGATAGTGCCAAAAAGGGAGCGAAGGATGAAGAGAAGATTCATCTGCAGGACCAGGTTAGTGTGAAGCAAAATGAAGAACCAGCAGCAAAGGATGATTCCAATGAGTTACCTCTCTCATCAGATCTTAAAAATTCCGTTAGAAATTCCATTTTCTCGTATCAAATTTCATCTGTCCTTAGCAATCCAAATCCGAAATTAATTTCTAAACAGCCAAATTTTCCTCTCCGAATTTGGTCTCCTTCATCTCATCTCAAAGATGAATTCCTTCATCTCCTTGTCTCTTCTCCTTTCCCCATCAACACCCCGTCCGAGATTAACCTCACAGAGATAGAGCACTGGATCGTTGTTAGGAGGCTAATGGGCTATAGATTCAATGGTGTTTGTGTACGTCTCGTATGGCACCCTCCATGGCCACGAGGCATTCCCCACCCACTTTCGGTCCTATGAACCCTTGCATTAAAAATTGATGGGAACAAAACTCAGATTGTAGATTGCATGGATCCTCTCTCGAAAGGACTTGATTTACAAGATGTGATCGTCAACAAGAAAGCTCATGAAGCAGTGAAGCTGTAGATGGATGATCTCGTTGTTATCGGTAAGAAACTTTTTGTTCATTATTTGTTTGATATATTACCACTTAAAGTGGTGTTTAAGCCATTTGATAGAGGAGGGAAAATAAATCCTAAACGAACAAATGGTGAAAAGGATGTCACGACACAGATACTTTACTATAGGGTTGGCCACTCTGACTTGCCTACTGTTAAAAATGAGTGGGGGTTCACGTGGGTTCCTGTTGATTCCGGGAATGAAATTGTTGGTGTTCACGTACAGCATGCAGCTCATGCAAAACACAATACAGAGCAACGCAATAAAGACGTTTCCACAACAGGCAACAAAGACGTTTCCACAGCAGAGCAAACCCACGAGGACTCACGAGCACCACCCAGAATATTCACCTCTGCAGCAAATCATCCGTTGTAGTGCTACCTTTTTACGTACCTCTGTGCACTGACAATGTACGTGCCCCAGTGCACACACCTACCAATTCTGTTATACAGAATATTCCTTGTAAACTTCTTGTATAAAACAGAGGCTCTGCCTCATTGTAAAGTTGCAGAGAAAATATATGTAAGTGGCTGTTTTAGCATGGTATCAGAGCGTTTTTCGGACTAATCGTCCACCATGACTAAATCCTCAAAATCTTCTTCATCTAGCTCTAACTCATCAACCACGTCTCCTTCCTTGACAAGTCTAGCTCATATCATCTCTGTAAAACTTACCCCAGAAAACTACCTCCTTTGGAAAGTTCAAATCGTTCCCTATCTACGAGGTCAAAAGCTATTTAAGTTTGTTGATGGCACTCATCCAGCACCACCAGCCAAACTTGCCGATGGTTCACTTAATGAAGCTTACGATCTCTGGGTTCAACATGACCAACAGGTCATGTCTGCTTTGATCTCCTCCCTCTCTGAGCCTATCATTGCTCAAGTGGTTGGCAGCACCTGTGCCCGAGATGTATGGCTCTCACTTGAGTCAACATATGCATCTGCCTCCCAAGCTCGTTTAATTCAAACTCAGTTTCAACTAGCATCTCTTAAAAAAGGCTCAGACCCAATATCCATTTACTTTCGAAAAGCAAAGACCCTAGCTGACACCATGGCTGCCGCTGGTCGTCCCTTACCTTCAAATGAATTTGTTCCCTACTTACTTGCTGGTCTTGGCCCAGATTATGATCCCCTCGTGTCCTCTGTCACCACCAGAATAGATCCTATCTCCACAGATGAATTGTTTGGTCACCTCTTGGCTCATGAGGCACGTATGCAGCATCATGCTGCAAATATCTCTCTCTTCTCTCCTCAGGAAACCTCTGCTAATTTCTCAGCCAGGTCTTCTTCTGCTCCTTCATATGCACGTGGTCGTGGTCGTGGTCGTCAATACTTTAACAGAGGTCGTGGAGGCCGAAATCGAGGGGGTCGCACCTCAAATGGCTACTCAGGTAACACTCAATCTGCTCCACCTTCTACACTCACTGACACTCGCCCCATCTGCCAAGTGTGTAACAGACTTGGTCATATTGCACTCAACTGTCTCTATCGATTCAACCAAGCCTACACATCGGCTGCTCCACCTTCCGCCCATTACAGCTCTTCAAACTATCAAACAGACAATGTCTGGTATCCTGACACGGCAGCAACAAATCATGTTACAAGTGAGCTGGGTAATCTGAATCTTCATGCTGCTGAGCATATTGGTGATGAACAACTTCATGTTGGAGATGGCTCTCCAGTCACCATCTCTCATTCGGGTTCTGCTACTTTCTCTTCTCCATCTTCAAACTTTCTCTTGAACAAACTTTTGTGTGTTCCTTCCTTCAAAAAGAATCTGATCTCAGTTAGACAATTTTGTCTCGATAATCATGTTTACTTTCAATTTCACTCTGACTCTTTTTTTGTTAAGGATTGCGCCACGGGGACCACTCTTCTTCAAGGGAAGACCACTAATGGTCTATACACGTTCTCACACTCGCCTCCTCAAGCCTTAACCAGCACAGTTTCCGCCGACTCTCCATCTATTGCTTTATGGCATTCAAGACTTGGTCACCCCTCCATTAAGCTTGTTCAATCAACTCTTCGTCAACATGGCATCCCTTTTGATCCACTGTCTTTATCTCATTTCTGTAATGCTTGTGCAATGGCTAAACACCATCGTACACCTGCTCCTATGCGTTTAAATCGTTCTTCAGAACCATTTGAACTTATTTTTAGTGATCTTTGGGGTCCTTCCCCTCACATATCTAATGAAGGTTTCAAGTTTTATATCTCATTTGTTGATGATTTTTCCCGATATACATGGCTGTTTCCATTACAAAATAAATCTCAAGCTTTACCCACATTCATTAAATTTAAAGCTCACGTTGAATTACAATACAACACCAAAATTAAACAATTGCAAACGGACTGGGGTGGTGAGTTCAGATCCTTCACTCAAACCCTTGCCACTTCTGGTATTAAACATCGAGTAACTTGTCCACATGCCCACACTCAAAATGGCATAGTGGAAAGGAAGCATCGACATATCGTAGACTCTGGCTTAGCCCTTCTTGCACATGCATCTGTGCCTTTACAATTCTGGCCTTATGCTTTCCAGCATGCCGTGAGACTCATAAACATTCTCCCATCAACGTCTCTTGCAAATACATCTCCCTTCTGTAAGTTACACAAAACTGAACCCAAACTTCATTTTCTACGAGTTTTTGGTTCGGCCTGCTGGCCGCTCACACGACCCTTCAATCAACACAAGTTTGATTATAGGGCCGTTCAATGTGTTTACTTCGGTTTAAGCCCAGCTCATCAAGGTTCCATTTGCTACCACATATCCTCACAACGGATTTACATTTCCAAAGATGTCCGGTACAATGAAACTCACTTTCCCTTTGCTCATCTACCTCAGCTCAATACCCAATCCGAACCTACTCAACCATATTTTTCTATTCTCAACTCTCCCGTGGATCAGTCCATTTCTTCCTCTTCCATTTTAGGTCCAATCCCCATCTCATCTCCCACCTCTACCTCTGTTATTCCTAATCAAAATGCACCAGTTGCATTGCAGCATGCACGATCAGTTATTACTCGCTCACAAACAGGCACTGCTCGCCCACGTCTCTTTACAGATGGAACTATAAGTTGGCCTCCACCGCAAGTCCAAAAACAAGCTTACATAGTCACTACTGTCCCGGAAAATCCATCGTGCTTTTCTACTGCGCAAAAGCACTCAGAATGGAGGTCTGCCATGACCAAAGAATTTAATGTCTTGCTTTCTAACTCCACATGGACCCTTGTTCCTGCATCTCAAGCTTCTAACATTGTTTCTTGTAAGTGGGTTTTTCGAACTAAACATCTAGCAGATGGCACAATTGAGCGTCGAAAAGCTCGACTTGTGGCAAAGGGGTTCTTGCAGCAATCGGGAGTGGACTATGAAGAAACCTTCAGCCCCGTGGTCAAGACAACAACCATTCGTTTGGTTCTCTCACTTGCAGTCACAAATGGATGGCCCATGCATCAATACGATGTCCAAAATGCTTTTCTTCACGGACCACTCTCGGAAACTGTTTTCATGGCTCAGCCCCCTGGTTTTGCACATCCTCAATTTCCAAACCATGTTTGCAAGCTCCAAAAAGCCATCTATGGCTTGAAACAATCTCCAAGAGCTTGGTACTCTCGGCTTAGTCAAAAACTACTTGACCTTGGTTTCCAAATTTCAACTGCTGATACATCGCTTTTCACTAGAATTTCTGGAGAAAACACACTTTATGTGCTTGTGTATGTAGATGATCTACTCATTACAGGGTCCAAAATGATGCTCATTCAAGAACTTGTCTGTTCCCTACGAGCTGAATTTCCCATCACTGATCTCGGCACTTTACACTTTTTCCTTGGCATTGAAGCAACTCATACCAGTGAAGGTCTCATGCTCACCCAGAAGAAGTATATTGCAGATTTGTTACAACGCACAAACATGTCTTCGGCAAAACCAGTTAAAACACCAATGGCCACAACCGAAAGATTAAGTCTTCACAGTGGCAATTTATTTGAAGACCCATCTTTGTATCGCAGTACAGTAGGATCTCTGCAGTATCTCTCGTTCACACGCCCGGACTTAGCCTTTGCAGTGAGTAAGGTATGTCAATACATGCATGCACCGAGAATACCACACTGGCAAGCCGTTAAAAGGATCTTGAGATACCTCAGACACACTCCTCAGCTTGGTCTCCTATTCTCTAAGTCATCCACTATGAATCTTACGGCATACACTGATGCCGATTGGGCAGGATGCCCCGATGACAGACGATCCACAGGCGCCTATCTCATTTACTCTGGTTTGAACCTTATATCATGGTCATCTAAGAAGCAACCTACGGTTGCACGCTCATCGACAGAAGCCGAGTTCAAGGCAGTAGCAAATGCCACTGCAGAAATCATTTGGGTACAACACTTATGTAGGGACCTTGGAATAAATCTTACCGCTGCACCAGTGCTTTATTGTGATAATCTAGGGGCTACCTACTTGTCATCCAATCCGGTGTTTCATGCCCGAACCAAGCATGTCGAGATAGACTTCCATTTTGTTCGGGATAGAGTCCTCAACAAGTCCCTTATAGTATCTTTTATCTCGGGCAAGGACCAACTAGCCGATGCTCTCACCAAACCTTTGTCAGCTGCCAGGTTTCTATTGTTGTGTTCAAGTCTACACTTAAGATCTCTGCCGCTTGACTTGAGGGGGTCTGTTCACGTACAGCATGCAGCTCATGCAAAACACAATACAGAGCAACGCAATAAAGACGTTTCCACAACAGGCAACAAAGACGTTTCCACAGCAGAGCAAACCCACGAGGACTCACGAGCACCACCCAGAATATTCACCTCTGCAGCAAATCATCCGTTGTAGTGCTACCTTTTTACGTACCTCTGTGCACTGACAATGTACGTGCCCCAGTGCACACACCTGCCAATTCTGTTATACAGAATATTCCTTGTAAACTTCTTGTATAAAACAGAGGCTCTGCCTCATTGTAAAGTTGCAGAGAAAATATATGTAAGTGGCTGTTTTAGCAGTGTTGTGACCAAAACCGGGAAGAATGTAAAGAAACTCAAAAGGGATGATAATGAAATGAGTGAAATTGAAGAGGTTGCTAACTCAAAGTCTTCGAAGCAGGCTCGAGACCACGCGGCTCTGGTCGTAAATGCTTTAGTTAGTTCACTGATCAATGATCAGCTAGAGAAACTAAAAGTGGACCAATGTAAAGTTTATCTGGGGAAGAATGGATTGAAACTGACTGACAATAAAGGCACATTCATTCAGCGCATTAAGAAGTATCTAAAGATTTTTAATGGTGGAGGGGAGAAGCAATATCCAGTCTCTAGCTTTGTATTGGATTGTAAATGGGATGCATGCACTGGTTATATTGTTATGTTTGAACAAAATGTTTCTGAAATGTTCAACATAGCATTTCGTAGTGTCTGTGGTCCTCCTTGTGGCACAAGGATTGTTGTGAGCTGCATTGTGAAAGAAAGTTATGGAGCGGCCAAGCAACAACATACTTTCACGATAGAAGTACTCTGGAGCAAGGGGGAGAAACCACTTCCTCCACTTCATTCCCTGCTAATTAAGGGTCGAAACCTTTACCGTTTGAAAACTTTGAGACAGAGATGGGAAAATGAATGGGAAGGGCAGAAAGTTTTGATGGAAAAGCACTCCAGGGGGTCTATTGGAAAGTTTGATAGTGAAGTATGTATCCAAGGGAAGGAAAAGAGGAAAATGATCAAGGCAACTAGGATCTCTGGAAAGAAGTCAAGACCAGCAGCTTTCCATCAACAGTTTGGTGTTTGCATTGATCCTGAGAAACTAACAACGAGATATCAGAAGATGGGCATATTCACTTAACAAGCAGGTTTCTACTATGAAGCAAGGTAGACTATAACTCAACCACGATTTGTTTTTTCGATGCCAACGCAGCTTGAGGGGCATCAAAAGGTTGTGAGTGGGATTGCATTGCCATCCGGGTCCAATAAGCTTTACAGTGGCAGTAAAAATGAGACTGTAATGATTTGTGATTGCCAGTTTGGGCAGTGTATGGGGGTGATTAATCTGGGTGGTGAAGTGGGTTGTATGATCCGTGAATCTCCTTGGGTCTTCGTTGGAATGTCCAAATTTGTCAAGGCATGGAACACCGAAACAAACATTGAGTTGAGTCTTAGTGGGCCTATAGGAGAAGTTTATGCGATGGTTGTGGGCAACGATTTGCTTTTTGCTAGTACGCATGATGGGTCTATATTGGCATGGAAGTTTAATACAGCTACCAACTGTTTTGACCCAGCTGCATCACTTAAAGGTCATACCCTTGGAGTTGTTTCATTAGTAGTTGGAGCTAATAGGCTCTATTCTGGGTCAATGGACTGTACTATAAGAGTCTGGAACCTTGAAACTTTCCACTATATACAGACACTTGAAGAACAACTGAAGTTGTGATGTCTGTTCCGTGCTGGGACCAATTTCTATTATCATGTTCATCAGACAAAACAATAAAGGTGTGGGTTGCTTTAGAAAAGGGAAATTTGGAAGTAGCATACACTCACAATAAAGAGAAGGGCCTGCTTACCCTATGTGGGATGCATGATTCAGAAGCCAAGCCCATCTTGCTATGCTCTTCCAATGATAACTCTGTCCACCTCTATGATTTGCCATCATTTTCGGAGAAGAGTAAACATTTTCCTAGCAAGAGGTTCATGCAATTCAGAGCTATCAAGAAACTGAGGAAGAGACTTAAAAGAAAGTTGGGCCATTCCTAGTAACCTTGTGGACAAGGTTCTTTAAAAGGGAGAGAGATTGTTATGAACCCAATTAAAGGGGTTGGGCTTAATGTCCAACTTAGTTGTTATCCTGTCATTTTAATTAGTTGTTGAGTTGTTAGTAGCCCATGGGCCTAGTTAAGGTAAATAAGAATCAACCCAGGGCCTGAGTTTGGTCGTCATTGATTAGGGGCATGGTTTCTGAGTATATAGAGGGGGAGGAACTTCTGTCAGAGGGATCTGAAAAATTATTTCTGAAACTTGTATTTTCGTTTGGAAGGAATTGGAGACCTTGAATACTCTAAGGTGCAGCCATTATCTTTATCTTCTTGTTCTTTCTTCTCTTGTATTGCTTATATTACTATTATTTCCACTGGGTTCACTACACGCAGCTCCTTCCCCATGGTGAGCATGCCCGCCGCATTGTTAGGTCTGGAAGTGTAAAACTTTATTTCTTTGTTTCCGTATGCTCCGTTAGAGGCCATGCACTTGATATGTTATACGTATTTACTAAAACGCAGAGTTTTACATTAAGTCTAAACTATAGTTTTGAAAGGGTTTTAATTGTGTGTATATATATATATATATATTTACATCTACTTATATTTGTATTAAATAAATTAAATAAAGATTTGAAATATATTATTTAGCAAATATATATATTTTTAAAATATGAATTTTAGAAGTATATCGTATGAGCGAAATTGTATTTTAAGCCTTTTAAAAAGAAACTAATTAAATCTTTTTGGTGTTTTAATTAAACAAAATCTTTCTATTTTACTTTAATAATTTTGCTATAATTATGTAATTAAGAGAATTTTTTTAATTTGGAAAAGTATTTTTATGGGCATTAATGTCGATGGATATTAATGGATTTTGGAAGCAATATATATTAGGATTATGAGAGTTTAATTAGGTGATGAGGAATTAAATTAGGTTAATGTTGGCATTTTGGGTTTAAGTATCAATATATTTATTTGACCAGGATTTAATAAAGTTAAGCTTGACTATTTTATAGGTGATGATCGGATTTCTATTGGCACTGTTATGAGGAAGATTCATAAAAATTAAGAAGTTCAGGTAAACAGGGTTCATATACTAGTTTTACACAAAAGAAATGACATGAGGTTGGATTTGAAAATATGCACATTTGTTTTTGAAAAGAAAACTGAAAATCACCTCAGATATTTGTTCTACATATGTATAAAAAGTTGTATAAGAAAAAATATTTTTTAATATAACTGGTATAAATATGTGAGTTTATTTTTATGCATTTTTTTTAATTGAAAAATAGCGAATATGAGTCTTTTTGAAAAGCTTTGTTTTTTATGAAATAAAAGATGTTCTAATCATCAATCGTGGTTTTGATTTTTTGTTTCCATATTAATTTCTCTTCCAAAAGGAACTTTCTTTCTATTTAAGCAAACACTACTCCCTGATATCCATGCACCGCCGATGCAGGTAAAACACCATCACCATGCATGCACGCACCAACTTTTCACAAAAAAATACCACTCGTCAAGGGACTCTCCTCCTCCGCCACCCCGAACTTATCTTCGTCGTCCTCAGCCCTTGGAGCGGTACAAGAATTGGCTGGATCTCCCCTCGAAAGTGACTGAGTCGATCCTCGAAAGGCTTTCCTTCGTTGACATCCTGGCCAACGCACAAAAGGTGTGCTTGCTCTGGCATAACATCTGCAAGAATCCTTCCATGTGGGGCACCCTCAACATGGGCCACCTATGGTACTTCTCTGGTTCCTAGGATTTCATGATGCCCTACGATATCAAGAAGATGTGTCGCCGCGCTGTCAATCTCAGTTGCGGCCAGTTGGTGGGAATAGAAGTCGGCACCTTTTGTGACGGGAATCTCCTCAAATACATTACTGAGTGGTATTATAATTTCGTTTTCATCTTTTTCGTTATGCATGTTTTAATTCATATGTTATTTAATTTATGATACTATTGTTTGGGATTGATGTGAAAACTCAAGCTTTTGAATTATATTTGTACTGAGGCTAATGGCTTCTGTTAATGGCTTGATCCAGTGCGTGCTTGCGTGCAGAAAGTATTGTGCGTTGTTGATGAATTAAATTAGGTCATATTTGGTGTACTAGACATTACTCCCCATTCACTACAAGAAAATAGGTCATTTCCAGCAATTTTAAGATCGCCGTAAAAAAAATCATCATAAAAGGTCATTATTTGTGGCAATTTCTAAGCTGCTATAGAATTCCATCGCAAAAAGTGAGAAATCTTGAGGGAGAATTACTGTCCATTTTTTTGCGGCAACTTTTATACCTATTGCGGTGATTTGTTTCGTCATAATACAATATTGTAACTGTAGCGTCTTCTTATTTCTGTCAAATTTTAGAGTTGCCGCAATGTATACTTTTTGCAGCGAATATTATCGCCATCAAAGTCATATTTGCCCAATTTATACTTATTAGCGGTGAATGAAAAGCGTCGGAAAAACAAATAAAATTTAAAACCCTCGCATTTTCCCTTAGGTCCTTTAATTCCCTCCAGCTGTCTCCTCTCCCCTCCTATCTCTCCCCCAATTCCCACTCTTCATGCCTCCACACAGCAGCCACTTCACATCGCCATTGACCCATCGCTACCATCCACCTCCATCAAGCCGCTGCCAATCTCCAAATGAAAGCTCTTCATACTTTCTTTCTGTGAATTCTTTTGATTTCTTGATCGCCATGCCCGGTAGTTTTATCTCAGATTTACTCTTTAGTTATCATATAGTCTCTAACGGTCTCTAACTCCTTCATCGGCTCCTCCCTCTCTCACCGCCAATCTGCCTCCCCATGGATCCCTGCT
Organism: Juglans regia; assembly: GCF_001411555.2. Taxonomy (NCBI): domain Eukaryota; kingdom Viridiplantae; phylum Streptophyta; class Magnoliopsida; order Fagales; family Juglandaceae; genus Juglans; species Juglans regia. The sequence continues at coordinate 22,927,953 of NC_049904.1, forward strand.
CCCCATCCACCGCCTCTTCCTCCCTGACAAAGACGCTGGTAAACTGAACCCATTGTATTTTAAATCCAGAGATTTTCAAACAAGAGGTCAGTTCAAAGTGTTATGAACCTACTAGTAGAAACCCCACTTTTGAAAACTAGCTACAAGGGAAGCGGTGCCTAGGAGCTTATAAACCATCACATAATCCCATACTTAGTCAATGTGGGATCGTAACAACCACAACGCTCCGCAACCGACGTCCACGGTGGTCCCGGTGCTCACACGGGCTGGCTGTGCGCTAGGTCTTTTCCTAGCTCCGGGCGAACACTGCCATGCCAGCATCACCCCCCGTGCCGTACGATTGCAACCGTCTCAACATGGCCTTAGATGTGGGGTGACTCTGATACCATTTGTTATGAACCCACTAGGTAGAACTCACCCTTGAAAACTAGCTTACAAGGGAAGGCTGCCTAGGAGCTTATAAACCATCAACTAATCCCATACTTAGTCAATGTGGGATCGTAACACAAAGCTTCTATCTTTTCCATAGTTTGATTATGTCGTAAAAAATGTATTGTCTTTGTTTGGTTTCTGAGAAAATTAAATTTAAAAAATTGGAACTCTTGCAAGATTTTACTTTTGATTCCTCAAGGTTTTGAGACGTATGATACTCTGTTTTTAATGTATTACGAGTTTTTATTTTAATCTAACAGAATAATGATGAACAAGGAAGAGGGAAACGTAGCATTGCTCTTTCCATGTGTTGCGATCTTTTTGACATAGAGGTTTAGCCGTCTGATGTTGATCTCTTGCAATATAGGGGAGAAGGTCGCGTGCATAGCTAAAGCAATGTTTGCGTTTTGAGAAATGCAAAATCTCTGACACAAAAATACAACATAATCGGTTGTATGGGATGGAAAATATGGAGTCCATGAGTTCACCTCGACCAACCTTTTATCATCCTATTGTATCAAATCATTGATAAATAATTGGATGTTATGTCATGTTAAGTAAGAGATGATAAAATGATGGAGAATGGATAGCATCTCTTTGTTTAAGTGATGTCTTGTTCGAAGGAGATGGTTATGCTAATGCATCTCTGATAAGGTCAATGGCGATGGGAATCTTGCTATGTACTGTTCAGTATAGCAAAAGTCTGCTACTTTAATTGCAAAATGCATAACAACTTAATGAGGAGTCCACCAGTTTCTTCATAACTATAACGTACAGTAGCAATTACTTGTCATCGCTAGCACAACATTTTAGCATCAAGAATGCTCCTATTGTCTTGCCTAGAGAGATAATCCAGATAACATTTTAGCTTAGAAAATGCTTGGCTCACCAAGGTTCCTCACCCTATATCTTTTATTATTATTATTATTATTATTATTATTATTATTTTACTTAATAGTTAAAACATGTTTTTTAATGAGCTTTTTATTTTTATTTTTATTTTTATTTTTAAAATGTTTAAAGAATTTAAAAAAAGTTTGAAAATAAATAAATAAAAAGATGGCCTTCTCAGTGACACTCTCGGTGGCGAATATAAGTTTAAAAAATTATATTCTAATAATAATTTATTTAACTTTCATTTCATATGTGTAACCAAACGAGGAGATTTTTGCATATCCAATGCAAAACTTGTGTATGAATCCAGTGTGCCAATCATTTTCCTTAAATAACTCCGTCTCATTTAATTGTCTTTCTTAAGCATTCAATACTCCTTTTGTACCACTTATTGAACCTAGTGAATTTTGAAGCATGGGAGCTGACACGAAATAGTTTTGCTACTGACCGTTCGCGTATAACATCACCAGAAGCAACTTTGCTTGTAGAGCTCCTTATGGCATTGCCAAGGCTCTGAGTGTTGACATTTCTTGAGTGATTCTTTCCAAGTTGGTGTACCTCTGTTAATACTCAAAAATTATTTCCTTTCTTCATTTCTTTCCTTTGTTGTTAGTTGTACATAATAGATTAGAATTTCTGTAATTATTTGTAATTCTTTCATTTCCTAGATTAGTCTATCACTATCCTTAACTTCAGGATCTTACCATGTATAGTGGCTATTTATGCCAACATTGAGAAGAGCAATACAAGTTTTTTCAGGAAACCTTATTTCTGACTTGGTATCAGAGCGGTTTCGATCACCGTTGAACTTTCATATTTTTTTTTTCTTTTGCACCATGTCGAATGACAAAACTGAATCAACACCAATTATTCATGTTCAATCCGAAAACTCTGGTTTCACAACCAGCATCATCCTTACTGAAGTTAACTATGATGTATGGTCCCAAATCATGGAGATGCAAATTGCAGGACATGAGAAACTTGAATATATTATGGGCAAAACACCACTTCCACAGGATACTGATGCTTCCTATGCAAAGTGGTATGCTGAAAATCAAAAGGTCAAGGGGTGGTTGCTAACTTCTATGTCGCCGGATATTATGAAGCGCTATATTCGACTACATACCGCCATGAAATCTGGAGCGCTCTTGCCAAAGCTTTCTATGATGGATTGGATGAATCACAAGTTTTTGTACTGAATCAGAGAGCTTTCTCTACCAAACAGATTGGTCGCCCTCTATCAATCTATTATAGTGATCTTGTGGAAATTTTCCAAGAGCTGAATCATTGTGATAAGATTGTAATGAAAGATCCTGATGATGTTATTGCCTATAGAAAATCAGTTGAAAACTGCGTGTACACATTTTCTTGAATGGATTGGATGTAGAATTTGAACAAGTCCGAGGTGAGATTCTCAGGAAGGACCCGATACTGGATCTTGAAGAAGCCTATGCTTACGTACGTTGTGACTCTGTTCGCAGAACCACACTAAACGGTGAAGTTGATCGTGTTGAGTCATCTGCAATGGTGGCATGTCAAACTAAGCCTAAACTAGATCGATCAACTGGTCCTTCCACTGATCAAAATTGGTCATCAGGATCTCAAAATCGCAGCTATGAGATTGGAACAACAAAATTAGAACGCATTTGTACTCATTGTGGTGGAACTTGGCATACTAAGTCATGATGTTATGAACTCATTGGGTATCCAGAATGGTGGGATCCTGCCAAGGCACCTCGCAAACGGAACTCTAAACCAAATCATCATGCCTCAATTGCAGTCGCAGAACCTTCCACCACTAACACTCCTAAGGATGACTCAGCTTTAATTGGTACATCTGGTAAGGTTCTTCATACTTCAGCTCCATGTAGTAGTAGTGAATGGATAATTGATTATGGGGCTATTGATCACTTGATCTTTGACAATCATAATATTCAATCTATGAAACCATCTGAATAGCATATAGTATCCACAACAAAAGATACACCCTCTCCTGTTATTGGAGAAGGTTCTATCACACTCACTGAAAATTTGAATCTCGATTCTGTACTAGTTGTTCCAACCCTCAATCATAATTTTGGTACTAGAAGGGAAAAGCTCTGTTACCTTGATTTAATGCCAGCAAGTTCTCATCAGTTTGCTCAAGCTTTCTCAGTGAATAAATCTGCAGATTCTGAAATTTGGTTGTGGCATAGACGTTTGGGTCACACATCCTTTGGATATTTAAAGAAATTGTTTCCAAAACTCTTTACTCAATCATCTGTTTCAAAATTTAAGTGTGATGTGTGTGAATTAGCTAAAAGTCATCATGCTCCATTTCCCATAAGTATGAATAAAAGTCCAGCACCTTTTATGATTATTCACTCTGATGTCTGGAGTCCAACAAATACCCCATCTTTTAGTGATAAACGGTGGTTTGTTTCTTTTATTGATGATCACACTGGTATGACTTGGATTTGCTTAATGAAATCAAAAAGTGAAATTGTTAAAACAATTTTATAAAATGATAGCCACTCAGTATCAATCTAAAATACAAGTTCTCCGCAGTGACAATGGTAGAGAATTTGTTAATCAAGATTTGAAACATTATTTGGATGATCACGACATCACTCATCAAACTACTTGTCCTTACACCCCTCAGCAAAATGGGGCTGCAGAGCGAAAGAATCGCCACCTTCTTGAAGTTGTTCGTGCTTCCATGTTTGAAGCTCATATGTCGACTAGTTATTGGGGTGAAGCCATCATAGCTGTAGCTTATCTTATCAACCGAATACCCACGCATTACAATTTCAGACCCCCTTAAGTGTTCTTTATGAAGCTGTGAGTTCCCTTACTGTGCTGAATCTGTCACTTAAAGCTTTTGGGTGTGTAGCCTTTGTTCATCTTCATAAACCATTGAGAAATAAATTGGAACCTCGAGCACTTAAGTGTGTTTTTATCGGTTATGCTCAACATCAGAAAGGCTATCGCTGCTATCATCATCCCTCTCGCAAACTGTATGTCACTATTGATGATGTATTTCATGAGGACAACATGTATATTATTCTACTCTTGAGTCTTCAATTCAGGGGGAGAACAGAATTGAATTGTAGACCCTTAATCATCATTTGGACACCTTGGATATTATAAATGGTAACAAATGGGATGAAAGAATTGAGTGTCCAAGGGGTGAGTATTGGGATTACATCAATGAACATCCAGATAAGACAAATGAGCATAATAATTCACAAGATGAAAGGAGTCAAGACCAGATCGAAATGGTGTAACCAGTAACTCAACCAACTACTTCTCCCCTTCATAATGTACCAGTTGATCAATTGCTTCCTGAGTCTGAGTCCATGTATGAGCCTCAGGTAACTTCTGAAACCCACCTAAAGGTGCTATCCCATTGAACCACAAGAGGAAAACCTAGATTGAACTATGAACCCTTTGTTAATTCTAAGTCTCACTATCCCATGATTAATTTTGTGTCTTACCATAGATCGTGAAAGGAAAGTAAAGCATTTGTGAATCAATTATCTACTATATCTATTCCTAGTAGTGTGCATGAGGCCTTGAAAGATCCTAACTGGAGAGAAGCTATGAATGAAGAAATGAGGCCCCTCCAAAAGAATTCAATATGGGAAGTTGTCGACTTACTTGTAGGAAGACACCAGTCGGATGCAAGTGGATATTTACCATTAAATACAAAGCCGAATGTACCATTGAAAGGTTCAAAGCAAGACTTGTCGCCAAAGGATATACTAAAACCTGTGGGATTGATTACATGGAGCCATTTGTACCTGTGGCCAAGATCAATACTGTTCGTATCCTACTATCTCTGGCCGTGAATCTTGACTGACCCTTATACCAGTTTGATGTAAAAAATGCATTTTTGCATGGAGATGTCCAAGAAGAAGTATAAATGGAATTACCTCCTGGATGTATTATGCAAACCAAAGGAAGCAAATAAGTGTATAAACTGAGAAAGCCCTTATACGGTTTGAAGCAGTACCCTAGGGCGTGGTTTGGAAGGTTCACCAACTTTATGAAGTCTATTGGATACAAGCAAAGCAACTTAGATCATTCTCTCTATTGAAATCTGACAAAGAAACAATCACAACTCTTATTGTATACGTCGATGATATGATAGTAACTAGGAATGATCCTGAAGAGAAGAAAGCATTGCAAAGTCATATTGCCTGAGAATTTGAAATGAAAGATCTCTGCTACTTAAAATACTTCCTTGGAATTGAAGTGTCAAGATCAAAGAAAGGAATTTTTCTGTCTCAACAAAAATATGCTTTGGATTTGTTGAAGGAAACTGGTATGACAACATGTAATTCAGTCAATACTCCCATAGAAGAAAATTTGAAATTAAGTACACATCCAAATCAAGTCCATGCTAACAAGGAACGTTATCAAAGACTAGTTGAGAGGTTAATGTATCTTGCTCATACCAGACCTGATTTAGCTTATGTGCTAAGTGTGGTTACTCAGTTCATGCACTCTCCAAGTGAAGAACATATAAATGTTGCCACCCGTATCTTGCGCTACTTGAAATCATCTCCAGGAAATGGAATTTTGTTTAAAAAGGGAGGCAACTTGAATATTGAAGGTTATACCAATGTCGATTGGGCTGGGTCAATAGAGGATCGACGATCTACATCTGGATACTTTACACTTGTAGGTGGAAATTTAGTTACTTGGAGAAGTAAGAAACAAGAAGTGGTGGCTACATCATCGACTAAAGCTGAGTACAGGGAAATGGCCAAGGCAATATGTGAATTATTATGGACCAAGAATCTAATTCAAGAGCTACACATTGAGCACACAAGTCCTATGAAATTATATTGTGATAGCAAGGCAGCATGTGATATTGCCCCCAACCCTGTCCAACTTGATTGAACTAAACATGTTGAGGTTGATAGGCACTTTATTAAGGAAAAGTTGGAAGCAAGACTTATTGAAGTTCCTCATGTTCGGTCTCAAGACCAGCTTGCTGATGTGCTGACCAAGGCAGTGTCCAACCAAGCTTTTAACAACTGTCTCGACAAGTTGGGCATGAGTGATATCTATGCACCAACTTGAGGGGAAGTGTTGACCTTTCTTGAGTGATTCTTTCCAAGTTAGTGTACCTTTGTTAAAGCTCAAAGATTATTTCTTTTCTTCATTTCTTTCCTTTGTTGTTAGTTGTACAAAATAGATTAGAATCTCTGTAATTATTTGTAATTCTTTCCTTTCCTAGATTAGTCTATCACGATCCTTAACTTCAGGATCTTACCATATACAGTGGCTATTTATACGAACATTAAGAAGAGCAATACAAGTTTTTTCAAGGAAACCTTATTTTTGACACTAAGGACTCCCATTTTATGCCAAAACCATCACCAGCAATCACATGCCCATTTAATTGATGTAAAGGAATATGGAAGAGAGTTTTCCTGCTAAAAGTACCACTAGGTATATAGAATGTTTCTGGGAGACCAGATTACTTCACTGCTCAAGTTTGGACAAGCTATCACTTAATGCTTCCATATCTACATTTAAGGAACCTTAAAATTATCTAAACCTGAGGCACCTTAAACAAGCCAAATTGATGTGTTTCTGAACCACATTAAAATAGCCAAGGAGACTCTTAATCTCACCAATCTTTAAATGGTATTGCTGATTCAATGGGCATGATATGATATGCATAGACATGCTCTACTGCAAGTCATTTCAAGTATTATAAAGCCCCTCGAAACAATTCCACAGAAGTCATACTTAAGCAATGTGAGATTTACAGCCAAATCTCACATTACTTAAGTATGTGACTATTGTATTGTCTTGACCTCCTATATAATGGTTAGCCTAGGAGACCAAGACAATCTAAATTACAACTCTAATAAGTTTATATTTTTTTAAATATATAAATTTCAATTTATGATTTGGGTCTTAAAAGAAATGTAGACAAAAAAATACTTTTAGACATTGGGTTGAGCGGGGGGCAGGGTGTGGTGCGTTTTCAACCCCACCCTCGGTAGCGGGGCGGGGAGGGGTTGCCACCGCACCATGCAAGTAGCACCCCTACTTTTAAGTATTTTTTTAACTTTCTTAATTATTAAGAAAAAATAAAAATATATATAATTTTAATAATAGTCACTTCCTTAATTATTAAGTAAAATAAAAAATTTAAAAAAAATAAAATTTAAAAATAGTAGTAAATGTGTAGTAGGAGGGTAGTAACCCTATCATTTTCCTTTATAATATTGTATAGAAATTGTGCCCCAAAAAAATTTATAATTCTTTATCTAGTTTGTTTTAACAACTTCTCTCAATTCATCTCATCTAATCATTACAACTATTCTAAATTCTCACACAAAATAAAAGAAACAATTCAACTTTTTTAAATCCCAAAATAAAAATAATATTAAAAAAATATATTTTAACAATATTTTATTTAACTTTTAACTTTCATCTCATCTCATCTGTGAAAACAAACGAGGCTTATTCTCATATACTTTTTCAAATTTTGTAAAATTCAATATACATAGAAATGTCTTTATTCATTTTTTTCCTATAACCCATAGATTTTGTATAATTTCTATATATTATCTATTTTCAAGGATATAGCCTTACTAAAATTAAATTAAAACTAAGATTAGGAGAGATAATGAACTATTAATATTGACCCCAAAGTTTTTTAATTATATAATATTAAGTTTCTTAATATAGAATCCAAAATGAAAATATAAGAAAAATCATTTAAGATTGATGATTTATATGAAAAATAGTGGAGATGATTTATTCTCGATCTTCTTCTTCTTCCATTAATATAATGAAGATCGATCTCCAATTCATCTTTCAGGCAAAAGTTACTAACCAATTGAGCAGTACATTCGAATTTCAATGGAAATTGGGATTTTTTAAAGAAATAATAATAATAAAATATCAATCTCTGCAGTAGTACTCATGCCAATACATTATTATTCCCCACATGCATTTACCGAACAAACACTAGTGAAGCATGTTATACAATTGAAAAAAGATAGATACAGGTACCCAAGCAAATACATTATATATTGAACACCAATCCAAATAATATATATATATATATATATTTATATATTTATATAGGTACCGAAGCTATGTGCGTTCAGGCTGGCATTCGCTTCGACTCGTGGCTCATCGAATTAGGGTCAAAGCTGCAAATGATTAGTCGCAAATAAATTGTTATAAAAACGATTTGCAATTGAAATAAATTGTTATGGTTAGACGCAAATAAAATTTGGTTACATCGATTTATTTATTAGATCATGCATTTATTAAACGATAAGATTTTTATTCTGTTCATACCGATTAAATAAAAAGACAAAATCATATTACCTCATCATCTTCATAATCAAATTCGAGCTCTGGTATGTTGGACCAGTCTTGTAAACGAGTAACAAGTTGAGGACAACCTTTAATCTTCAGTTTTCTTAATGTTTTCATATGATGAATCCCCTCCGGTAGAGATGATAACTCATTGGACCTAGTGATCTCCAACGTTTGAAGTGATTTCAGAGTTGGCAACCACTCTGGCAATGCCTTGAGATTTTCACACTCATTGATATGTAGGTGCCTTAAAGTGTCTGCAAATTCTAGGAGCCATTCGGGTAAAACCTCCAACTTTGGTAACCTTCGTATATCCAAGATTTGGAGTCTTAAATTGAGATCCAGTGCATCTCCTCCTCCTCCTTCCTTCAAATCCATCTCTTTACAATCACTAATGTACAATATCTCTAAGGCAGTTAGGTGCTTGATAATAGGTATCAAAGAGGTCAAACTTGCACATTCCATAAAACCCAATGTACGAAGATTGGTGAGGCACCTGTCCATCTGTGGAAACAAACGTTCGAGTTTTGGACAACTTCGCATAGATAAAATTTGAAGAGAACTAAAGCAACATACTCCATTCTCCAGCAAACATGTATCTTTTGTTGTTACTGCAAGAGCCCTAAGGTTGACCATGTTCCTCATATCTTTGGGTAGTCGTTCAAGGTTTTCACATCCATCAAGCAGCAAGGTTTGCAAATTGTGTAACTTGCAAATGGAATTAGGAAGCTTCTTGATTGACTGATTACGAGTTAGGTCGAGATATCTCAAATGCTTTTGAGTACCAATGGAACTTGGCAAATTCTCAAAATCTGAATCAGGTATAGCTAGCACACGTAGAGACTTGAATCTTGAGATGCATGCTTCAACTGAGGACACGTGTGGTTCGGTTCGGTAGATGATGCTCTTCACATTAGTTAACTTGTTCGAGAACTTTGAAACTTCTTGGTCACTAGATGAAATTGACAAATGACGAACTGTTGAGGCCACGTCTTTATTGTCAGAATCTATTTCCAACCACTCTTCATGGCCAATAGAGAGCACAAGATCATGGACGAGATCATGCATTTTGAAGAAATAAATGCGAAAATTAAGTTATTGAAGATCTTGGAAGAAACATATCGACATTAACTCTTTAATGTACAAGTCTCCAATATCTTCCAACTCTTTTTTTTTGTTAGTAGACATTTGGAAGATTAATCCATGTGCCACCCATTGTTCAATTAAATCGATATTACCGAATAGATGATCCTTTGGAAAATTAACGCAATAAGCAAAGCATCGCTTCAAATGAATTGGCATTTGATTATAGCTCAATTGCAATGCAGGTAAGATGCCTCCCTCATTTTCTTCCAATTCCCAGATCTCGTTACCTTTCACCAATTCCCACTCACTTTCATCGACTTTCGAATAAAGTAGGCCACCTAAACTCTTCACGGCCAATGGAACCCCTTTACACTTTTTCACTATTTCATCCGCAATTGGTAAGAGGTTTGGATATAATTTGTCTTCTCCTTCCTTGAATGCACATTTCACAAACAAAGAGAAAGATTCTTCTTTTGATAGACCTTCTACAGAATGTGTATAAATAGGGTCTAAAACGGAAGCAACCCTGCGACTACGTGTCGTTACAACAATGACACTTCCATGCGACCCTCCAGTAAGCAAATCTCTCAGTTCAGTCCATTTATTTCTATTTTCATTCCAGACATCGTCTAAGACCAGTAGAAACCTTTTATTCTTTAAAAGTTCTCTCAATCTAGTCAGCAATATATCTTCATTACTTGAATTCTTATCAACTCTGCCACCAGCAGATTTAAGGATATCTTTCATCAATCTTGTAACTCTAAAATTCTCAATTACACAAACCCACATTCTCAACTGAAAATGATTAACTACGGATTCGTCATTGTAAACTGCCTTGGCAAGTGTGGTCTTTCCCATACCTCCTAATCCAACTATGGCAATTATATTAAGATTTCTAGTGGGATTTGGGTGCATCAAACTCTTTTTTATTTCTTCTTTGTCACCATGCCTACCGATGACCGTTGAAGGATCAATAAAGGAATGGGTCTTCTCCCTCCACAGGGGATTGACATGCACCTCTTCATGCCGCTCAGTGAGATTAAACTGAACCTTATCAGCATTAATCCCATCTAACCTCTCTCTAATGTCCTTGATTTTGTGAGCCAGTTTTAAACGGGATGAAAGTGCTATGGAGGACGAAAAGAAATGGCGTACCTTTGTACTAGTGCTTCCGTATTTTGTAATCGCTTGTTTCCTTAAAGCTTTGTACTCAATTTCATCCACCACATCCTCTGCATTATATAAACAAAAAATCTACTCAACCTCCTACTATTCATACAATTTTCACACTCCACATTATTTTTAATTTTTATTATTTTTTTCTTTTATTAAATAATTATTATATAAATAATGAATAAATAATTTAAAATAATTTAAAAAAAATAAACTCAAAAACAAATTTTAAAAAAATATTAAAAATTAAAAAAATTAAAAAAAATGTGAAGTGTGGAATGTGGTAGAGGTTGTGTAGCAAAACTCTTATATAAAATATCTTTGAGCTGCCCAAGCCAGATGCGGAGATTGGGATTGCTTGCTTGCTTGTTTTCAGCATCCAAGAGGATGATTTTAATAATAGAAATCGTGCGCTCAAGCTTTTGCAGGTCGCTCTGGACACCCCATACCAAGTAGAGCTCTCGATAAACTAAAGAGCCTAATTTCTCCACGAGACTACCAGCGAGGGCAGAGCCGCAGAGGCAAGATCAGCCATGTTTTTCTTAGGAAGGAAGTGGATAAAATGAAACCGTATTTCTGGCCTCTTGGTTGATATAGTAGACTTGACTCCCAGTAGGACGAGTAGGTAGGAATTATTACAAAAAATCTACTCAACTTTCTACTATTCACACAACTTCCACACTCTACATTATTTTTAATTTTTATTATTTTTTTCTTTTATTAAATATTTATTATATGAATAATGAATAAAAAATTTGAAATAATTTAAAAAGAATAAACTCAAAAAAAAATTTTAAAAAAATATTAAAAATTTAAAAAATTTAAAAAAATGTAGAGTGTGGAGTGTGGTGGAGGTTGTGTAGTAAAGCTCGAATTATTAAGGCAGCTGGCATTGCAACATGATTATAGCAGGCTGTATGTACTAATGCTTTTGCATTGGTGAATGGTACACAGACAACTTGACAAGACAATCATTTATGGTGCAAATATGTAAAATGAGAAAAAAAATAAAAATAGAATTCTGTAAAACTATTATTATGATTATTTTGGGGATTGCTACTATACCGTTAGCGGTGAATATTTTTAAATATTTTTTAAAAAATATAAAAAAATATTAATATATTAATAATTACTTTTTTAAACATTATAAAAATATAATTCAAAAATATTAAATATACAAATGGTCAAAAAATCATTGATTATATCATCATTTTCCTTCAATAAATTTTGGCATCGAGCAGTATGCCAATATAGGTGGAGGGTTTTGGGCAGGGCTGTAGTTCACACATTAGTTTTTATTCTATATGGTCGATCGTAAGATTCACTTGAAGTACTTTGATTTCGACCGTTCTAATGGTTCAACCATCTTTAAATTATTTACATGCAGAAGCGGACCCAGGTATTGGGTTGAGCCTCCCAAAAGCCTTTCAAAGAAATAAATGGTGGATTCCAATACATGATATATGTTCCTTCTTGAAAATCCTTGAGAGCATTCAGTTGTTGGCTCCATCCTGCAATTTCATTGCAATAATTAGTTAATGTTCATTTCTCAGCATATATACCACCGTATATGTCACCATAACCAGAACATATGCCTTCATCGGTCAGTTATTTCATTGTAAAGTCTCGGCTGAGCATATTAAAATGAAGAAGCTGTTATTGTGATTAAATAATGCTTTTTTATTCAACCATTGATTTCTTTGGAGAAATAGTGATATTCTTCACCCAGGAGTGTGGTTCACAACAAATAAAAACATTGAAAATAAAAGAATATAAAAAGCCAGATTTTGATATCCCTTGTTTTGCTTGATTTTGAACTCCTATGATTGGAGACTTACTTATTCCTCGCCCCCTAAATCATGCCATGTTTATTGTTATTTTTTAAAATTGAAGCATGTCAAATATTATATCCTTTTGTATTTTCATGTCAAGGAAGGAAGAAGACATTTATTTGAATTTAACCTGTCCAGGCTAGATGCTCGGATTGCGTGGGAATAGAGCACAACCCTCTTCCAGCAAAGTATATGGCATAAATTCCAAAAGTACCTTTTAGGTGATCAATTTTCCTTGTATTGCGTGGGAATAGAGCAAAAGCCTCTTCCAGCAAAGTATATGGCATAAATTCCAAAAGTCCCTTTTAAGTTTTAAGTGATCGATTTACCTTGTATTGCGTGGGAATACAGCACAACCCTCTTCCGGCAAAGTATATGGCATAAATTCCAAAAGTCCCTTCTTATGATCGATTTTCCTTGTATTGCGTGGGAATAGAGCACAACCCCCTTCCAGCAAAGTATATGGCATAAATTCCAGAAGTCCCTTTTAAGTGATCAACCCTTCCACCAGGCATCATTACAACAAAAGCACTGTCAGAAAATCATCGATACAACAAAACCACTGTCAGGAAATGCCTTAAGATAAGCAGTATATCAAAAGATAGGATAATCATATCCTTTCAGCTCCTTTATTACAAATTTAGTATCTATTTTTTTTTAAAACATTTTACTATTTGAATCTGAATTAAAAATTTTATAACATGACATATTTATATAATTTAAAATAAAATAAATTCAGTCAACCAACATAATCATCTAATTTAATTAAAAATAAATTTAATTTTGTAAAAATCAACTTAAATGGTAAAAGAATGTCAATTTTTATAAAATTAAATTTATTTTTAACCCACTTAGAGCATTAGTAGTAGACTCAATAAAATTTAGCCAAAATTTAACTAGAGAATTCACTTATATAAATTTAGTTAGTCTCTTTTTAACAACATCAAATATCAGACTTTCTAAATCTATCATTATTCTACTAAAATATTAATTTTGATATTTTTATATATTTTATTTTTAATTGTAATTTAAATATTTATTTATTATTAAAAAATACACATTAATTTTCTAACTTTTTCAATTTTTCAAATTAACATTTTTTTAAATCACAAAAATTTTCAAACTTTTTCCAAATCACAGTTTACATAACATATTCCAACCCAATTTCATTTTGATTCCTGTTTGGCCCCCAACGCAATTAAAGCTTAAGTACGTGTTTGGGTGTGTGTGCCCAAACGCATCAACCTGCAATGGAGTGGAACTACAGAAAATTTTAGCACGCGTTACCTCTAAGGTTGCAACTTTCCGAGTATAAGAATCAACAATTTTCTTCTTGCGTGGAGACCAAAGTAGTGGGAGAATGAATTATTTTATTTTGAGAATAATATTTAGCCAGTCCAAGTGGCTGCGCCTATCCAGATTTGGCCAATGAAATAACCTTAGGATATAATCACATTGTTCATTTATTGAGTCCATTACATTGACTAATTTACAAGTATTGGGTTGAACCATATTTGAAATATTTACATGCAGGAGCGGAGCCAGGTATTGGGTTGAGCCTCCCAAAAGCACGACTGGGCACAGCTACATTTTCTTTCAAGAAACAAATTGTGGATTCCAATACAGGATGTATATATATATATATATATATATATATATACACACTAGCGGTTGGGCAAATGTGCCGGCAATGTGCGAGGCACATTTGTCCTGTTGAATGAAAAATAAGTTGTTTTGTAAAATATAAACATGCTTTGTGTTATAAAAAAAAAAACCATAATCATAAGCAAAATAAGTGGTATATGGAGAATCTATGTAATGATGACAGTATTTGATTGCATAAATCGAAGCAATCTAACTGAAGAAAATAAAAAACAAGAAGTGGTAAAATTAATGACTTAGGGAGTACTAAAAAAATACAGTGTCTTTTATTTTTATATTGTTTTCACATTTTTTATCATTAAAGTAAGTCTCTTCTATTTTGAAAACTCCAAAAATATTATAGTGGTAGAAAATCATTTTATTTAAATGATTTTAATTAATTTAGAATATTATGAAATTTAAATTATATTAAAAATTCTAATTATTTATATGATTTTATTTTTGTTTGACACTTTCTGAGCTGCTTATATCCCTGTATGACTTGCTATAATTACGGTTGTGCTCTCTTATGTTCTGCTTTCCGATTTTTTTCACAGCATTTTCTCGCACTTTATCAAACCCAAATCTTCCTGTGTGTTAATAATAAGGTCGAAGATGACCTTATTATTATCTTAAATAATATTTTTTTTAATTTTTTTTGCATAGATCCAAAGTGTGCGGCCAGTTGTATTACCAAGCTATGTTATTGTCGGCTCCAATATAGACAAAGTAAAATTTGGACCGTCCATACGTTATTTGTTGGGCTTAAAAATCACCGTCCCCACCATTTATGTTCCTACATGGCTGTCACAGGCTTGGGTTCCATCTTCTGCTTAACGTTAGGCCCACACATTTATGGTCGACAAAGACTCCTCACAATTAAAAACAGGGATTTTTTTAACACAGCATTATTTTTTTTTAGTGATTTTATACTTTTTTTTTCCTCATTTTTTTTCTCTCCTCTGGCCCCCCGATTCATCCCGACGGACCGTTGTGCTTCAGCCCAGCCCGGCGCCTCTGTGCGCCGGCCAACCTCACCGCCACCACCGGCAAGTCCCCCTCACGCCGACGACCAACCCAGCCACCACCGATGTCCCCCACGCGCAGCCGTCTCTCTCCCCTACGGAAACCCATCCGAAATGGGTTTCTCCCATTTCTGTCAACATGCGCCGCCGTATGCAGCCACCCAGCGTCACGACCACCACCGACCACTCCCCCTCAGGTCGGCGACCAACCCAGCCACCACCGATGTCCCCCATGCGCACCCCTCGCTCTCCCCTGCGGAAACCCAACCGAAATGGGTTTCACCCATTTGTGTCCAGTTTTGCAGCCATACTTGGCCACCCAGGCCACTGCACCTACACCACTTCACACCGGCGACAACTTCCACCAGACCCAGCCACCACGAACCTCCCTTTCTCTCTCCGTCGCACACTGGCATTCGCACACACACAGCAACTCTCTCTCTCTCTCTCTCTTCAAATCAAAAGGAAACGAAGATCAAAGAAAACAGAGATGCGAAAGATGAACAGTAATACTATTTATTACTGTTCATCACGTTATAGACGCTTTTAAATTATAGGCAGATATATATATATATATTGCATTCTCATTGCTTCTTTGATGTTCCTGAAAATCCTAGAGAGCATTCAGTTGTTGGCTACATCCTGCAATTTCATTGCAATAATTAGTTAATGTTCATTTCTCAGCATACGTACCATGTCACCATAACCATCACATATGCCTTCATCGGTCAGTTATTGTGACCGATGAAGGCATTGGGTTCTTTGGAGAAAAAGTTATCACTTCAACTAACACTCGCCCATCATTCATTCAGTTTGGTTAGTGGGTGTTTGTTTTTTTCCATTTCCTTTTGTATAGTTTGGCTAGTGGGTGTTTGTGGGCACTCTCTCTTTTGTTATTGTGATTAAATAAAACTTTTTTAGCTGTCATCTCTTTTTCCTATTTATTTACACTTTTATTTTCAAGTCTTCCACTAACTAATTTATTAGTTTGGATTAATTTTGTTAGTAAGTATACGGTTGAGTGCACTACACGGTTGATTTAGTCCATTTTGAGTGAAATGCATTATCTTATGATTTCTTTATTCATAACTTTTCCACAGCCTCCTATAAACTTCCAGGCAATGGAAATTTCTCGATACTCATTCCTCTTTTTTTTTTTTTTTTTTTTTTTTTTTGCTTTGACGGGTTAAGTATTCTTTTCCTTCTACCTTTCGTTTACTAAACTCAATCCTGTCATTTACTAAACTCTGCTATCAAACATCCCTAGTAAGCAATCCACATGTTTTACGCAAAATGTTCTCACTTTAATGTTAAAGCCATCTCAAAATTCTTTGGGATTACAAGGATTGAGATTTTGTTGCATAAATTTCCAAACATACATTTTATGAAGTTCAGATAAAATATAGAATCCTTGATGCCATCTTAGAGTAGAAATTGTAGTTCACAATGCGAGATGAGAAATAATAGTTGCAGTTGTGAGTGCATAAGCGCTATACAATCACTTTGAAAAAAGCGAATATATACGGGATCCACATGAAAAAAATTAATTTTTTAATAGTGAATTCTACTATTTTCAAAGCGATTACGCTGCGCTTGTGCATTTCGCAACTGCATGGAACATTACTCGCAATAGGCAAATTCGCATATCAAGAGATTTATCACTTCGAATAAACTTCTCAGGCAATCTTAAATGCTCAATATCCCAGGACATTTTTTTTTTTTATAACAATATCCCAGGACATTTATTAGACTAACTTTATATGTCTTAAATCTCAGTCCCAAGGTTCACTCAAGAATATTAAGGCCTCCTTTGTTTTCACAACACACTCATCTCCTCTCATTTCATCACATCTCATCTAATCATTACAACGTTTTCAAATTTTCATACAAAATAAAATAAAGAATTTGATAAGTGTTATTTTTATGTGATTTTTATCACTATTTTACTTATGAAAAGTATCAATTTTCCTTTAATTCTATTGATTTTATGTTATTTCTATATATTTTTCTTTATTTTCTTGAATTTGACCTAGGCTGGTTTGGGGCACAAGACAAAACACAAAATTCTCATCTCATCTTATCTCATCATTACACCATTCTCAAATTTTCATACAAAATATAATAAACAATTCAACTTTTTCAAATCTCAAAACAATAATAATATTAAAACATAATATTTTAAACTTTCAAACAAAACATAAAATTCTGATCTCATCCTCCAAACCTACCTGCTTTTTTTGTACAAAAGAATAGACTACGGAGCCAGACCAACGAGAAACGACAAGATATGAAAATGTGAGAAGACTTACCCCTCGGTAGGCAAATAGTCTTTCCTCTCGGTAGGCGAGGAGACCCAACCACGACTAGTCTAAACGACCAACATAAGCAACTAATCTGAACGATATCGTGGGCAACAACTAGAAAATGCGAGTAGCTTTATCGCTCAGTAAGTTAGCAAGAGGGTTCTATGATCCCGGTCGGAAGTCTTTCCTCTTGGTAGGCAAGGAGACCACTTATATTCAACGCACACGACACTACCCAGTGGGACCCTTCCAAGTTTCGCAATCAGTCTGCTGACCACCAAATCCTCTTGAACTCCACAAATCAAGCCGCTTATCACTGAATCTTTCATTTTAGATAATTTCGTTATTCTTAGGATAATTTTCTTTTATGTTAACATTTATATTTAAAAGCTATTTTTCAGATCTTTTAGCTAGATTGTAGCAACATTTATCGTGTTTCTGAATTTAAATTTTGGCATCTATTTAATCCCGGCTTGTGGGATGAATAGGATCGAGAAAGCCTGAGTCTTAGAGTGCAATAGTCTAGAGTCCAGTTTCTGAGTTTAGTTTTTATTTTTTAAATTTCTTTCAAAGAGACGGATCTGGAGAATAGAAGCAGAAGCTGCATACTTCATCAACCGACTACATCGAAGAACATTAGTTTTATTCTTTTTCTTCTCAATTTCAATATGAGCTAATTTTATTTTCTAGAGTTTTGATGTAGTCTAGCATTGAACACACAATTTACATGAAAAGTTATTTTATTTTTAATATTTCCATGATTGAGTGGTTATTCCTTGCTCTTAATGCTTGTAATTTTCTACCTAATTATTGTTTGAGATATTGAATCCCAATGAGACCAAGATGTGATTTGTGATTAGAGCTCTAGGATTAAATATCATTAGTTGAGCGAAAGTAAAGATACTTTATCGTGATTAATGTGATTTTCAGGAAAAATCTAAAGAACTTAATAAGTTTCTAATTAATTAAATTCACATAGAGATATAGAGTTATTAGTCGGAAATATTTTTAATATTATTCGAGAGAAGATATTGATTAGTTAAATGCTTTTTATCATCAACTTGGGATAATTGGAATTCTATAACAAAGAAGAATAAATTGTGTGGGGTATGGTAGGTGAAATCAAACGCTCTAAATCTATTCTTATTATATTTACAATCTTAGCTTTTATGATCTTTTATTCTTAAATTTATTTTTGTTAAGTATTTCAATTTAATTTAGATAATCTATTCTTTAAATTTTGGTTTTTCAAATAGTAGTTAATTTACTAAATTTCAGTACTCAATAGCATAATTAATTTATGTGGGTTCAATATCCGTTTTCTTTAAAAACACTTTACTACTTGTTACGATTCTGTGCACTTGCAGATATTTTCAAGCGAACACAATTCAACTTTTTCAAATCCCAAAACAATGATAATATTAAAAAAAATATATTCAAAAAATATTTTATTCAATTTTTAACTTGTATCTCAACTCATCTCATCTCATCTCATATGCAGAAACAAATAGGCCTAAGAGATCTATTTTGTCCTAAATGATTGTATTTTAAGGGCAAATTGTTAGTTACAAATTGCAAGGTGCACCACAAGCCTGACATGCATGTTGGCACTGCAAAGTGCAAACCAAGTTTTACCCATAGGCTCTCTCGGTAGATACGATATATATTGATCCCAAAAAATCTGATATCAGGCATGCCCCCAAGTACTTGTCCTTTTTTGGACCATAATTCTTTGAATTTTCACAAGAATGGCCATACAAATTACTCACAATATCTGTGATTGAATCGTTAAAATTTGGTGACACTTATTTTTCTGTCACTTTGAGCTCTAAAGCAAATTTGGAAGGGCTAGGAGGGGTCTTAACTCGAAATGGGTTCGACTATAAGACTCATACTTTCAAAGTGGGGCTATGTTGGATTAGGCTAATTAGGAAATTGAACCATTGAATCTCACATTAGACATTTGAATTGAGCAATAAAAGCCCAATTCAGTAAGGCCCGTTTGGATGTAGAGGTGAGATGAAACCATCTTATCTCATTTCAACTCATCTCAACTCATTTTAACCAACAATCTCATTACTATTCACAAATCATCTCAATTTATCTCATCTTATCTCATCTCACTATCAAAACGGGCCCTAAGTCTATTCATCTGCTTACTCAAAGTCCATATCAGAGAGTAACAAATTATACTGGATTTTTTCCTCAACAAAGAACTGTAAATTGGTTATAAGGTAGTGGTTGGTGTCCTTGGTCTACAAGTAATGATGGTAAAATCTTGTACATTTAAAATTGTGAAAACTCTTGGATAATCCAGCAATCGGTTCAATTCAGTTCAATTTTAAATTTGTTGACGGGTAAAACCAAATTAAACAATTTTGCGATAGTCAACCAAATTAATCAAGTATCAATAATAAAGTGATACTAAGTTGATGATAGGAAAAATAAACATGAATCCCATCTCTTCAATATCATGTTCATTGAGATTCCAAGTTTTGATATCCCATCTTCCATATCATATAAAAGTCACAAAATATCCTTGACAATGTCTAAATTTGCTAGCAAATTAAGTATTATAAAAATAAAAATTATATTAGTCTAAGGTATATACATGAGTTATTTTATTTTAATTTTTAATTTTTATATCACTTTTGATCTTGACTTTAGAATTGGTTCATCTTAAGGTTTATTTTGTGAAATGAATAAGGGAAGTAGGTAACGTATTGTAAGGGAGGGGAGGAGTCGTAGATTGTAATGCACGACCGAATAATATTGAGTGACCCAATCCAAGCGATTCATCCTCTGACCAAGCCCAACACCATAATAATGGTTTTGACTTTGGGAGATGCTCCCTCCTTCTTGTTATTCCAACTTCCACTCCCCAACTATAAGCATTAACGAAAGTAGTCAAGTCAAGGTGACAATTTCAAACAAATCCAACTCTCTCTCTCTCTCACTCCGTTCTTCGATCTTCGCCTTCTAGACTGCAATGACCTTTCATGACGTCTCTGTTCCTCTACTCTCTGGGTTTCTTTATCTCTGTGCCTGAGTCTGCGTCGGTCTGATACATTCTGAAACAGTGACGCATTGGTAATCCCAGGTGAGAGAAAGAATAAGAGGAATGTGGGATTGTTTTCAGCAGCCTGCTTCTGGACCTTCTTATCAGGAGTTCCTCAAGGTTCTCAAGGCTGATATTCAGCACGCTAATGTGCTGTGAGCTCTCTCTCTCTCTCTCTCGGTGTTTTGTTTTAATCAGCTGTTTAAGTTTAATGATGAAATTGTGGTTTTTTGACGTGTGAATTTAATTGTGTTTCTGCAAAATTTAGTAATGGGCTTCTGGTACTAATGTGCCTTTCAGACGAATTGATTGTGGTTCTTGATGGGAATTTTTTAGTTTGCCTCTTTTTTTTATTTCAGTCTTAGTTTGGATATTTGGATTGTGAGGAATGTGAGATGATTTGTGAATAGTAGTAAAAATGTCGTGAAAAATTATAAATAAAATATTAAACAGTAGGAAATAGTAGTTAAAAAGTAGTTAAAAGTAAGTGAAAAGTAATGATAAAATATTGAATTGTAGTCCAATCACTCCACTACCAAAATAAAAGTTAAACCAAGTCGGTTTTACTTTTAATGACAGTAATTGGAAATGCCGTTTAGAAAGACTACAACTCCGACCGATTTTTTAACGCGAAACTATAGGATTGGCTGTGATTTTGTTGTTGGTTTCGATGGCTTGAATTGAGTGGTGTGTGGTACTTAAAAATTCTCTCTTATCTTGCTATGTTTTGGAGTAGACATTTCAGGGAGATGTTGTCAAGCTTGATGAAATTTAAATCAAGTTGCAGCGGTGATGACAAAGTTGAAAGACTTTAAGGGTGTAGATTTGTTGAATGCTGACTCAAATTCATATTTGGATGAGAATTCTACTCGAGTATCTAAAGAAAAAAAAGTGCAAATCAAGGACTCGTTGCATTATACTGAAACATGACAGAAATCCATAATGATGTACATTGTCCTTCATGCTGAAGTATCTAAAGAAAGCATGTAAATTTTAATCTAAAATGAAGTACCCTGAGTCTACCGAATGAAACCAGCCAACTTGTTACCTAATTACCTCTTCCAATGGTTAGCAACAGTTAATGCAAGCCAAAGCATAAAACATGAGTGTTAAAATTCACAGAACACAACTTCCATCTTTCACATTAGCTAGATCAACAATCTCACCAGTTTCTGCATGACTATGAACATACAGTTGCAATTATTTGTCATCACTAGACAACATTTTAGCAGCTAGAATGCTCCTATTGTCTTGCCTAGAGATGTAGTCTAGATAACATTTCAGCTTTAAACTGCCTTCCGTTCTCTGATGACCTCTTCACCTACCGATTTCGCATCGCTGTCAGGTTCCATTTTTGTCTTGTGCTCCTGTTCTGCTGCATGCTTTAAATTCTATATCCTGCAGTCCATATCCTTCAACCTATCTTGAACAGTGTATGCACTGGTTGTGGTTGTTATCATGACTTATCTAATCATAATAATTTTTTTAAAATTTTACAAAAAATATAATAAATAGTTTAACTTTTTCAAATTTCAAAACAAAAATTATATTAAAAAATTATATTCTAACAATATTTTTTATTTATTTTTTAACTTTCATCTCATTAATCAAACGAGTAAATTTTTGCATATCCCATGCAGAACCTGTGTACGAGTCCCTGTTTGCCAATCATTTTCCTGAAATAATTCCACCTCAATTAATTGCCTTTCTTAAGCATTCAATACTACTTTCGTACCACTTATTGAACCTAGTGAATTTTGAAGCATGGGAGCTCACAGAAAACAGTTTTTCTACTGACCGTTTGCGTATAACATCACCAGAAGCAGCTTTGCTTGCAGAGCTCCTTATGGGATTGCCAAGGCTATGAGAACTCCCCATTTTATGCCAAAAACATCACCAGCAATAACATGTCCCTTTAATTGATGTAAAGGAATATGGAAAAGAGTTTTCCTGCTAAAAGTACCACCGGGTATAAAGACTGTTTCTTGGAGACCAGATTACTTCTCTGCTTAAGAAAAATTTAATTATAAGCGATTTTGTATATTAATACGTACATCTATTTAATAAGATTGATCAAAAAATAAATTTTATTAAAAATAATATTAATTTAAATTTAAAATATGAAGATGATAATATTAATATATAAATTAATACACAAACTTATTTATACAGAACAAAACTCGGGCTGAAATCCGTAGCTGAAATCCGATAAGACAAAGTAGATAGGAATTATTTTAAGTGGAAAATGATAAAAAATGACAACTACACTGCAACTAATAGTAAAAAAATAATATTTTTCGTGTGATTTGAGTTATAATTTAAAAAATTAAGGAGGTTAATTTCAACATCACGATCAAAGACAGCCTGTATGTCCTATTGTTTGTGCATTGGTGAATGTTACAGACAAGACAATAACTTTTGCAGCTTTTAAAACTAATTAGTTTTTATGGTGCATGTGCAAATATGTAAAGTAATCACTTCTTTTTTTTTTTGGATGGAGTAAAGTAATCACTTCATTTCATTGTTGATAAACGTGAGATCAATAATTTTTCAGAAATTTATTTTTCCCTTTGAAGATTATAAAATTTTCTCTTTAATTTTATTTGAATTTGAGCTGTCCAAGCCAGATGCTCTGAGCTTGGGATTGCGTGCTTACTTGTATTCGGCATCCAACAGCATGATCTTAATGGTAGAAATCGTGCTCTCCAGCTTTCCCCAGGTCGCCGCGCCGCCCAATGGCAAGCAAAGCACTTGATAAACTTAAGAGTGCCTTTATTCATTTTTAAATATGTTAAAAATTAAAAATTTAAAATTTGAGAAATTAATAAAATAAATTTTATAAATAAGAGTATAAATAAAATTATAAGTCATATTATTTATTTTTAAATATACTCCCTAGAGATAAAATATTGGAATCGAGCAGGATAGGTACCCGAAGATTTTGGGCATGGCAGGCTGTAGTTCACACATTAAATCGTTTTTTAAATTAGGGAAAATACATTAACATTAGTTACTGTTGGTTTTCCAACTTAGAAATGATTAAAATATTTGATGTAAAGTGAAAATAATGTGAACCATTACGTTTGTTCAATGTATCGGTTCGATTGTCTAGATTTAAATAAAAATGTGTCTTGGTACTTGAACCAATGTATGCATATTGGAAATATGAGTCTTAACTGCTTCCCAACCAAATAAAGGGTTGTGTCCTTTGGTGGATTAGAAACATTCTCAATATATTCTCTAATATTTGAGAAGTTGTGACTTTTCACAAATACATTTTTATTATATATAAGTTGTGACTTTTAACAAGTACCATTTCATTTATGTAATGTTACTTTTCACATGTACCATTTCATTTAAATAAATTGTGACTTTTCATAAGTGTCATTTCATTCTAGTTGTGACTTTTCACAAATGCATTTTCATTCTCTATAAATAGGGAACCCCACCCATAAATTCATTAACTCTAATTTCTCTACAAAACTTAGAGAAACACTTCCTCCTTCTCTTTGCCTTTCTTTCTTTGAGTTTTGGCTATTTATATCAGGTTCGAGAATCTCCTTTTGTGTGCACTGACGAAGAGATTAATGGGAACCGACCTTGTTATATCTTGGAAGTAGAATGTCAAGAAGCCTAGTGCATGTTTAAAATTGGAGGCGGCAGAATCTACTCTAAGGAAAGCATCTATCACAACGTGCCTCAACACCGAGTTCTCTCTTTCTAATTTATTCTTATTATTTACATATTCTCTAGTTTACAAAACATTTCAGAATATTTCCCAACAATCTTAGAGTAGAACTTCTCTTTGTTAAACTATAGGTGTGTTCTAATTGATTGGTTGTCACCATGACTTCAAACGAACCTATTGCACCCGAGAAATTTGGAGGAGTCAACTTTAAGCGTTAGTAAGAAAAGATGAAAATCTTTCTTACAATGTTTGGATTATATTTTGTTATTGAAAATGATCTTCCTTCTGATGATTTGCATGAGCCTGCACATATTACTGAATTGCAAACATATGCAGAAAAAGATAATTTGTGTAGATGTAAGATTTTAAATCATTTAAGTGATACACTTTTTGATGTTTATCTACACATTAAATCTGCCAAAGATATTTGAAATGCTCTTGATAAAAAATATGGTGTACAAGATGCCGGAATGGATAAGTACACCGTAATCCAATTTCTTGGCTTTAAGATGGATGATTCCAAATCTGTGGTAGAGCAAGCCCATGAGTTAACTATTATTTACCATGAATTGGGCCAACAGGGAATGGGTATTACCGAGCATCTCCAAGTTGCTTGTACAATAGACAAGTTGCCTTCTTCATGGAAGAATTTTGGTCTATCTCTTAAACATAAGACTGAAGATATAATCATAAAAACCTTGATATCTGTCATTAGGATCCAAAAACAACACTTGGAAAATGATCTCATCCCACCATTAGTTTCTGATTTTCAGTTTAAAGCAAATATTGTAGAAGGCCATAAAACACATAAGAACCCATTACATCAGAAGTCCAAATTCAATAAGGGTAAAACTAATTATAGGAATAATTTGAAACCAAAGTCCTATATTAACAAAGATGATAAGAGACCCATTTGTTTTAATTGTAACATACCGAGTCACTTGACCAAAAATTGTCGCTATAAGAAGAGGAAATATCAAGGCAATGAACAACCAAGATCGCCTAATCCACAGGCTCATATGGTGCTTTCCGGGACCGACTCTGTTGGAACCGATGAACGGTATGTAACCATAAGTCCCCAAGTTTATCTGGCTTGTAGTGCTACTGATTGGATAGTAGACAAAGGAGTCAATGTACATGTCACTTCTAATCACAAATTTTTGTCAACATATCAGGATATAAGCGGCATGAAAGTGACAATGGGTAACTCCACCTCAGCACAAGTATTTGGAGTAGGAAAAATTGTACTCAAATTAACATCTGGAAATAGTCTTCCTTTAGAAGAAGTATTTTACGTACTAGAGGCGAGGAGAAACCTAATTAGTGGATCTTTACTCAATGCGGCAGGCTACACATTATTATTTCAATCCAATAAAGTTATTGTAACTAAATATGGGTCATTTGTGGGGAAAGGTTATGTCAGTGATGGTTTGTTTGTAATAAATATTCAAAACAATGTAGTAGAAAAATTTAATTCTAATAATAAATTTGCATTTATTACATGTTCCTCTTCAATATGGCATGCCAAATTAGACCATGTTAATTATCATAATGTTAAAAGAATGATGGATTTAGAGATTATTCCTAAAATTCCTGTTGATTTGGATGAAAAAAATTTAATTTGTGTTCAATCAAAACAGCCTAGAAAGCCATTTAAATCTGTTATAAGAAATCCATCACTACTTGAATTAATTCATAGTTATGGTTGTTATTTAAATGGTGTCTCTTCTAAAGGTGGTAATAAATACTTCATTACTTTTATAGATGATATGTCAAAATTTTATTATGTTTACTTGATGAAAACAAAAGATGAATCATTTAGTTAATTTGTCGTCTATAAAACTAAAGTTGAAAACTAACTAGAGAGAAAGATTAAAATTTCAGATCTGATAGAGGAGGTGAATACTCATCTAATCAATTGGTTCAATACTATGAGGAGAATGGTATTATACATGAGGAAACTGCTCCATATTCTCCTGAATCCAATGATGTTTCTGAAAGGAAAAATAGAACCTTGGTTGATATGGTCAAATACATGCTCTCTAGTTCCGGCCTACCTGAGCAATGGTGGGGGGAAGCAATACTTGCATCTTGTTTTATCTTGAATAGAGTACCATTTAAGGGATCTGACAAGATACCGTATGAACTCTGGAAGGGTAGAGTACCCAATATTAATTTCTTTAGAGTTTGGGGTTGTCTTGCAAATGTTAATGTTCCGAAAATTAAGTAAAGGAAATTAGGTCCCAACACAGTAGATGCAATATTCATTAGGTATGCTAGACATAGTTCTGCATACAGGTTTTTGATTATCAAATCAGAAGTCCAAGGTATTGATCCCAACACCATCATGGAGTCTAGGGATGCAACATTCTTTGAAGATCTATTTCATTTCAAAAATAAGTTAGAAAGATCTTTACCTACAGTAAGTTTTCCTTCCACCAGTAGTCAACTTACCATTAGATCTAATCCTGATAATGCATCTGGATTAGAAAATGAACTTGGTAGAGGAAAACGAGTTAGAAACGAAAATAATTTTGGACATGATTTTTATACTTATTCTATAGAGGAAGACCCGTTAACTTTCAAGGATGTCATGCTTTCCATTGATTTTACTTTCTGGAAAGAAGCAGTAAATAGTGAGATGGAATCTCTTAAGACTAATGGCACTTGGAACTTATGTGATCTTCCTCCTGGATGTAAAATCATTGGATGTAAGTGGATTTTAAAAAGAAATTGAGACCTGATGGTACTATTGATAAATTTAAAGCTAGGCTGGTTGCAAAGGGCTTTACACAAAGAGAGGGTATCGATTATTTTGATACATGTTCTCCTGTTACTAAGATAACCACAATTCGTGTTCTAATTACTCTAGCAGCGATCCATAAACTTGAGGTCCACCAAATAGACGTAAAGACAGCATTTCTTAATGACGATCTAGAAGAAGAGATATACATGGATCAACCAGAGAGGTTTGTGGTTTCAGGACAGGAAATGAAAGTTTGTAAACTTATTAAATCTCTCTATGGTTTGAAGCAAGCCCCTAAACAATGACACCAAAAGTTTGATGAAATAATTTTATCTTATGATTTCAAGATAAATGAATCTTATAAGTGTTTATACACTAAAATAGTTGATGGTGCATGCGTAATGCTATGTCTTTACGTTGATGATATTCTAATCTTTGGTACCAATATAGATATTGTTCTTGATATTAAAAATTTTTTATCTAAGAATTTTGACATGAAAGACATGGGTGAGGCACAGGTAATTCTTGGTATTAAATTAATGAGATCTCGTGATGGTATTATCATAAATCAATCTCATTATATTGAAAAGATTCTTAAAAAGTTTGAGAGATTCGAATGCAAACCTGTCAGTACTCCTCTTGATCCTTGTTTGCATTTAAGTAAGAATCTTGGAGATTCAGTGTCACAACTGAGATATTCTCAGATTATTGGTACGTTGCTATATATTGCTAATTCTACTAGACCTGATATTTCATATGCTGTGAGTAGACTTAGCAGATATACTAGTAGGCCTGATGATTCTCATTGGAAGGCATTGGAAAGAATTCTTAAATATTTGAAAAGAACCATGACATATAGTATCCATTATTCTGAGTATCCCACTGTATTAGAAGCATACAGTGATACTAGTTGAATAACTGACACAGTAGATAGTAAGGGAATGAGTGGATATATTTTCACTCTCGATGGAGCAGTTGTGGCTTGGAGATCTTCCAAGCAAACTGTGATTTCACGATCTACTATGGAAACTGAATTAACAGCCTTGGATACTACCCGGACATGAGGTAGAGTGGCTTAAGAATTTATTATCAAAAATTCCACTAGTTAAAAAACCAATGTCAGCTATTTTTGTTCTTTGGGACAATCAGGCTGTGATAAGTGTTTGTAATAATAAACACTTTAATCATAAGATGAGACGTTTGAGTATCATACATTCTACTATAAGATACCTGATAAAGAATGGATACCTGACTTTAGAATTTGTAAAGTCAAAAGATAACTTAGCGGATCCTTTGACAAAAGGATTAGCAAAGTTGAAAGTTATACGTATATTAAAGGGGATGGAACTGAAGTCCATTAATTAGGTCACTGGTAGCAGCAACCCAACCTTCCTGACTGGAGATCTCAAGAAGAAGGTTCAATGGGAAGAACAAACTATCTGAGTGACTAGATAGTACTATTAAAATATTATTATAGGTCCATCCTAGGGTGTGGGTGCTACAAATGCAATGACAAAGGAAAAACGAAATATTTTGAATGAGTCCAAGACTAAGGCGAGGTATTGAATTGCAGGTACCCTTGGAGGACTCACCTATGTCAGTGTGACTGTGGGGCCGCAGTCTATAGTAATTGGGCTATTCCTAGAGCGCTCATGAATCCAAGATACAGTGCACGACCTTTATGCACCACCTTGAAAGGAACCTGATATATGTTGTACTGTGTGTGGTGTGGAGAAGTCTGAGTTAAAAGATTCTGGTTCAAGACTTGGTTCACCATGGATCTTTCAGATGGAAACACGCTAACACTAGGTAGACGTTCAAAGCCGCAAGCTACCTCTATTGATGCATAGTACTTAGTCCAAAGAAAATTGTATTCTATTATGTTCTTAAAATATTCTAATCAAGTGGGGGATTGTTGGTTTTTCAACTTAGAAATTATTAAAATATTTGATGTAAAGTGAAAATAATGTGAACCATTACCTTTGTTCAATATATCGGTTCGGTTGTCTAGATTTAAATGAAAATGTGTCTTGGTACTTGAACCAATGTATGCCTTTTGGGGATATGAGCCTTAACCGCTTCCCAACCAAACAAAGGGTTGTGTCCTTTGGTGAAGTAGAATCCTTCTCAATGTATTCTCTAATATTTGAGAAGTTGTGACTTCTCAAAGTATTCCTTCATTTTAGTTGTAACTTTTCACAAATACCCTTTTATTATATATAAGTTGTGACTTTTCACAAGTACCATTTCATTTATGTAATGTGATTTTTCACATGTACCATTTCATTTAAATAAGTTGTGACTTTTCACAAATGTCATTTCATTCTAGTTGTGACTTTTCACAAGTGCCCTTTCATTCTCTATAAATAGGGAACCCCACCCACAAATTCATTAACTCCAATTTCTCTACAAAACTTAGAGAAACACTTCCTGCTTCTCTTTGTCTTTCTTTCTTTAGGTTTTGGCTATTTTATATCAGGTTCGAGAATCTTCTTTTGTGTGCACTGACGAGGAGATTAACGGGAACCGACCTTGTTGTATCTTGGGAGTAGACTGTCAAGAAGCCTAATGCATGTTTAAAATTGGAGGCGGCGGAATCTACTCTAAGAAAAGCGTCTATTACAACGTGCCTCAACACCGGGTTCTCTCTTTCTAATTTGTTCTTGTTATTTACATATTCTGTAGTTTACAAAGCATTTCAGAATATTTTCCAACAGTTACATTACTCCCAGCTTTGTTTTGGGTTAAATTCAAATTATATATTCCTTGTGCTTTTCATTCTATATGGTCGTAATATTCACTTGACGTACTTTGATTTCGACCATTCTAATGGTTTAACCATATTTGAATAATTTACATGCAGGAGCGGACCCAGGGTTGAGCCTCCCAAAAGCACGACTGGGAGGCTCAAAACATTTTTAAAAATCTTTTAGTTTTTTAACAATTTTTCATACTTACACCTATTTTTTGTCATTAATAAAATTTCATATTCTCTTTTTTTTTCACGTCTCATAAAAGGTAAGAAAATATCTGAGTCTCTTTTTATAATCTATTTAGTAAATCCATAATCTCATTTTTTCTATTTATTTACACTTTTATTTTCAAGTCTTCCACTAGCTAATTTATTAGTTTAGATCAGTTTTGTTAGTAAGTACACAGTTGAGTGCACTTCACGGTTGATTTAGTCCATTTGGAGTGAAATGCATTATCTTATGATTTCTTGATCCATAACTTTCCCACAGCCTCCGATAAACTTCTAGGCAAAGGAAATTTCTCGTTTCTCATTCTGTTTTTTATTGTTTTTGCTTTGATGGGTTAAGTATTCTTTTCCTTCTACCTTTCGTTTTTTTTTTTTTTTTTGGATCCCGCTATGTTTGATCTCTCAATCCTGTCATTTACTAAACTCTGCTATCAAACATCCCTAGTAAGCAATCCACTTGTTTTACGCAAAATGTTCTCACTTTAATGTTAAAGCCATCTCAAAATTCTTTGGGATTACAAGGATTGAGGTTTTGTTGCATAAATTTCCAAGCATACATTTTATGAAGTTCAGATAAAATATAGAATCCTCGATGCCATCTTAGAGCAGAAGTCGTAGTCCATAATGCGGAATGAGAAATGATAGTTACAGTCGTAAGTGTGCAAGTGCTGTACAATTACTTTGAAAATAATGAATATATACGGAACCCACATGAAAAAAATTAATTTTTTAATAGTAGATTCTATTATTTTTTAAAACGATTATACTATACTTACGCACTCCGCGACTGCATGTAGGATTAATCGCGATAGGCAAATTCGCATATCAAGAGACAATATGTGCAGAGTGATGCATGAATTACGAGGGAAGTAGGCAAGAGATATACAGAGATGCTTTTGGATACCCGAGGCGTAAGTTTGGTTTGAAAACGAAACACAGACCTTCTGTCTTCGAAACGGAAACTGAAAGACAAAAACAACGAACACACAAAAGAAAAACTCTCCCTGCGCCTTTGTCGTCTCAGGTTTGAGGTTATGAATTTTAACTCTCTTCCTTGCACGTTGTTCTACACCTCCCAACCAGAACGGACTCCCTCTTAAAAGCTCTGCATTTATGCATGCGTCTGCATTTAGAGCAATGTATTTATTTTAGGACATTTTATGTTTTTTTTTTCATATAATGGATTAAAATGAATTATAATCGCATTACATAAATCCAGTTGAAACTGGGTACTTAGCTTTCATTTTTATTTTTATTTTTTGCTCACCACAAATGACAGAAAATGTTTTATACCCTGAAAAACTCACATTTGCATATGAATGAAGCTCATAAGGCATTTATATTAACATGATTACAAATATTAGTTGTTAGTAAAAAGGTTAAAAGAGATTAGACATATGCTCCACTTTCTACCATTCTGGTGTTGGTAGAGTTAAAGATTAGAGTCATTAAACCATGATAGATCCATCCTAAAAGAGCAATTCTTGAATCAATGTCTGATCCTGCATACCAGACTATTAACGGGTCTATCTAGATCCCTTTTTAACATATTTTGAATTTTCAAACAAGCATACCATTATATTCAAGGAAAATGCTTAATTAAGCTACTGACAATTACACCCAAGAGTTTCTGCCAATTTGTTTTTTTCCTTTTTTGGAAAGTGTTTTTTAATGAGTTTGTAAATTATTTTTTTAAATGTTTAAAATGATTTTAAAAAAAACGCACAAAATGAAAAAGTGAATTTTGCACTTATCGCTGGAAACTCTCCAGACCATCTCTCGGTAGCCCTAGCAGTTCCCTATATTCAAACTCAGGTTAGAAGTTTAAAATTGTAATCTCTCTTATATTAATTTTACATAGAAAATGTCAGAAAAAAAAAAAAAAAAACCCTTTCAAGTAAATTGGGCATTGTACATAAAATTTATATTTTCTATATTCTTGATCGGACCCTAGGGAATTTATAGCTCTCCGAATAAACTTCTCGAGCAATCTCAAATGCTCAATATCCTAGGACATTTATGAGACTGACTTTATATGTCTAAATTTCTCTCACTCTAAGTCCTAAGGTTCATTCAAGAATTTTAAGAGATCTATATTTGTCCTAAATGACTGGATTTTAAGAGATCTAAAGACTGGTATGGTTACACAAAATCAAATTATTTCATCTCATCTCATCTCATATAATTATTACAATTTTTTCAAACTTCCACACAAAATATAATAAAAAATTTAACTTTTTTAAATTTCAACAAAAATTATATTAAAAAATTATATTATAACAATATTTTATTTTATTTTTAACAAAACATTTTATCTCATCTTATCAATTACGTAACCAAACGAGTGGTAGTTACAAATTGCAAGGTGCACCACAAACATGACGTGCATGTTAGCACTGCAAACCAAGTTTTACCCATAGCCTCTCTTGGTAGATAAGATAGATATTGATCCCAAAAAATCTGAAATTTGGCATGCCCCAAGTAGATGTCCTTTTTTGGACCATAATTCTTAGGATTTTCACAAGAATGGCCAGACAAATTACTCACAATACCTGTGATTGAATCGTTAAAATTTGGTGACACTTATTTTTCTGTCACTTTGAGCTCTATAGCAAATTTGAAAGGGCTAGGAGGGTCTTAACTCAACTATAAGGCTCAAGACAAACCGAAAGCTTTGTCATTAGAGAGTTTATAGAAGTTAAGACAGTGTTTGTTACAAATAAATTTGTGTGCGGAAGAGTCCCAAACAGATGAGTAGTTTGGCTTGTAATCAGGATTTTTTCCTGTATTGATTAGTCACAGATGTAATTTCGATTTCTTTGAATGAAGTGACGTCTATTTTCGATTAAAAAAAAAAAACTCAACTATGAGGCTCATACTTTCAAAGTGGGGCTATATTGGATTGGGCTAATTAGGAAATTGAACCATTGAATCTCGCATTAAACATTTGAATTGAGCAATGAAAGCCCCAATTCACTAAGCCTATTCATCTGCTTACTCAAAGTTCAAATCAGAGAATAACAAATTATACTGAATTTTTTCCTCAACAAAGAATTGTAAATTGATTATAAAGTAGTGGTTGGTGTCCTAGGTCTACAAGTAATGACAGTAAAATCTTGTACATTTAAAATTGTGAAACCTCTTTAATAATGCAGCAATTGGTTCAATTCGATTCAATTTTAAATTTGTTGACGGGTCAAATCGAATTAAACAATTTTGTTATATATAGTCAACCAAAATCAGGTATCAATGATAAAGTGATGCTAAGTTGATGATAGGAAAAATAATAATGAATCCCATCTCTTTAATATCATATTCGTAGAGATACCAAGTTATGATATCCCATCTTCGATATCATATAACAGTCACAAAACATCCTTGACAATGTCTAAAAATGCTAACAAATAACATATTATAAAAATAAAGATTATATTGGTCCAAGGTATATACATGAGTTATTTCATTTTTTTAATATGGGTGACTCTACAGCCACCACCGTTGGGAGCTCCTGTTGGGACTCTTGCTAGTTGATTTTACTTTTCTTTTCTTTTTTTTTTGCTTTTTCTTTACATGTATTTTTTTAACACCTTTAATTTTTTTTTTCTTAAAAAACAATATTCACAACATTATTAAAAAATACTTATTTAATCATTAAGTAAAAAAAAATTTAAAAAAAAAAAAAACAGCAGCAGCCCCAGCAGTAAGAGTAGGGTTTTCCTTATAATATTGTATAGAAATTGACCCTCAAAAAAATTTATAATTCTCATATACTTTTTCAAAGTTTGTAAAATTTCAATATACATAGAAATGTCTTTCTTCAATTTTTTAAACCCATAGATTTTGTATAATTTCTATATATTATCTATTTTCAAGAATATGACCCACTAAAATTAAATTAAAACTAAGATTAGGAGAAATAATGAACTATTAACATTGACCCCAAAGTTTTTAATTATATAATATTAAGTTTCTTAATATAGAATTCAAAGTGAAAATATAAGAAAAACCATTTAAGATTGATGATTTATATGAAAAATAGTGGAGATGATTTATCCTCTAAACTACATTGAGCAAATAAAAGTTTATTTAAATTCTCGATTGTAGCATTCTATGCTTAATGTGACACCAAAATATATAGATTTTACATTAAATTTGATAAACTAACTTAGATATTAGAATAAAAGATGACATTCTAAAAGATCACTTGATACTTTTTATGAAGAAACAATTTCTAAATATTTCATATTTATAAAAATAATAATAAATGAATATTATTCTATGAAATACTGTCGTCAAAAATCTGAAACAAACATTAAATTATGTTTTTAAAATTTTATTTCTACGTTATTTGTTAAATTGTTGAGATTTAATTTATGCATGCATCTGCATTTAGAGCAATGTATTTATTTTAGGACATTTTATGTTTTCTTTTCAAATAATGGATTAAAATGAATTATAATCGCATTACATAAATCCAGTTGAAGCTGGGTACTGGCCTTTAATTTTGACTTTTTTTTTTTTGTTCACCACAAATGAAAGAAAATGTTTTATACCCTGAAAAACTCACATTTGCATATGAATGAAGCTCATAAGGCATTTATATTAACATGATTACAAATATTAGTTGTTAGTAAAAAGGTTAAAAGAGTGCTCCACTTTCTACCATTCTGGTGTTGGTAGAGTTAAAGACTAGAATCATTAGATCATGATAGATCCATCCTGAAAGAGCAATTCTGGAATCAATATCTGATCCTGCATACCAGACTATTAACGGGTCTATCTAGATCCCTTTTTAACATATTTTCAAACAAATTTACATATCATTATGAAAAATTTTATTCATCATCCCCACACACACTATACATTATATTTTTTTTATTTTTTTTATTCTTTTTTAATAATTGAATTCTTCTATTTATCATCTATATATCTATATATTACATATTTGATAAGAGAAAAAAATAAAAAAAAAATAAAAAAAAAATAGTGTGTGGAAATGATAAATAGCAAAGCTCTACTATTATATTCAAGAAAAATGCTTAAGCCACCGACAATTTCTCCCAAGAGTCACATCGAGAACGGGGATGTTATCGAGGAGCGCTCGAGCTGCGTCTAATATGTGGTTCTTTAGGTGAGCAGACAACAATGATTTGTGAGAGGGAGTGCTTGATTTGGCGTAATCGACCATGCCCAGGAAGCATCCGGAGAAATCAGAGCATTAAATAGAGGACGAAAAGGAAGGGAGCAGAAATAGAAAATTACGAAAAGTAGCACGAAACATTAGCATCGTATTCGCTTATGTAATGATCAGATCTGGTAGATCATTGTAATAAAGCGGCAGAAAGTGTTGTAATTCTTTTAGGATATATAATTAGTGATAATTGTAAAATGTTTTAACATTCTTTAATATTTTGTTAGAAAACTAATGGACTATTATTGTTAGATGGTATACTACTGATAGGGGTGTTCATCCGGATTCCAACCCGGGAACCCGGGTAAACCCGGACCGGGACCCGGGTTTCAAACCCGGGCCGAAACCCGGACCGGGTTGGTCCGGGTTAGACTCGGGCCGAAACCAGGTTGAACCCGGGTTTTTTAAAACCCGGATTTTGGGTTACGGGTTGAACCCTCTTTTTTTTTTTTTTTTTTTAAATAGAAGTCCTTTTTCTTCAAGAATAATTTTATTTTAATAAAAACCTATACCATATTAAAGATTTTTCAAGAATAATCTATGTTGAAAAACATAATTTTTTTTTTTTAATAAAAACCTATATTATGTGAAATTTTCTTCTAAGAGGTAATGTAATAAAGCATAATCCTCGCATTGTGCAGAATAATAAAATATATAAAAATAAAAAACTAAAATGTATGCAATCTACTACATATTACATTATTACAAAATATAAAATTACAAGATATGAGTTACAAATCAATAACATAGTCTTCTATGTGATTTAATCACACCAAATAAAACTTCAAGCCTATTCGATGTAGCCACCCAACTGAAGACAACCGCTACATTGAATTCCTAGTATATTCTCTGCAGCCACCCAAATTGAAGATTTTAGTTTAAATTAGAAATATATGATATAATTGAAAGTGAAATTGAGTAATACTGAGAGAGAGGGAGCAATTTTTCTGACCCCCAATGTGGAGATCACCATAAAAGTTACAGATCTAGAGTTGTCAAGTAGAAGCACATGAATAGGTAAAATATAAATGAATTGCAAGCGGTTGTCTCATCTAACACAGCTCAAAAATGACATAAAGGAAATTCAAATATCAGATTCACACCAAAAACATGACAAACAGGAACAAATCTGCCCATAAACAAGCCCATACGCCCACCATAACAAAAACCCAAAATTTCCATCGCAACCAAGACAAAAGAAACACAATATTATAAATCTCTCAAAGCAGAAATCCAAATCAAGCACAACCCAAGATAATTTATAACATTCTCGTACAAACCTGACATATTGCTAAAAGGGTCTACTGATCATTGATCCAACAGAATCATCAAATATACTTGAAGCTACAAGAACACTTGATAATCACAGACAATATTACTGTGTATGCAAGAAATTAGGGATGATGTATAATTAATCCTTCTAGAAATTAGGGCTAGCAATAAACTAATTAATGACTCATGGAGGGATAGAACCAAACAGACCCCTGTTTGCTCCAACTCTTCGAGGGCGAGGGCGAGGGCGAGGGCACAGCGGGCTTCGAGGGCACGGCGGGTTTGAGAGATGATAGTGGTATCATTTTACCAGGTCTAGAAGGCTCGAATGGATGTCGGTGAGAGATGGGTTTGAGAGCTTGAAGGGTATGAGTGTATTGGTGGGCGAAGAGGTGTACTGTGATCTAGGGTTGGCTAGTTTGGCCGAGGAAGAGAAGATTCTCAAAGCTGCGCTTCCGCAAGCCATCGGTGAGAGAGTGTACTCAAATCAGCTACTCCTCTCCTTCAAGTAACCATTGAGATCGTCATGACGGCGGCTAGGGTTTTGTAGAATCGTTGCTAGGGTTGAGAGATGAGGGGGAGGGGGAGGGGGAGGGGGGGTCTGGGGTCACACGGGCCGAAGGAACGAGAATTTTTTTTTGCCTTTTTATACAAATCCAGTTAAACCGGGTTATGAAGATGAAACCCGGGTTTCATACCCGGGTCCGGACCGGATATATCCGGTTTTTATAATACGGGTTCCGGCTCGGATTTGATCTGGGCCGGAACCCAATTTTCCGGGTTTCGGACCAGGCCGGAAAAAAATCCGGCCCGGATGAACAGTCCTAACTGATACCCATCAGTCATTGATTGATTAACATTGTCCGATATCATGTTTTAGCCAATCAACAATTGACTTGTGTTGTTCCTATTTGCAACGAAACAAGAGTTAGTTCTCTAAACTAAAGTTCTCCAATAAAGATATAAGAGAAGGAAATGAGTTAGAATAATTATATTGTTCGGAGGGAGATGGGATAAAACTAAAATGGGAAAAAATAATTATATTGTTCGGAGGGAGAGGACCACATGAAGTGATTTGAAATGATCTAGTTATTCAGTTTGGTTAGTGAGTGTTTGTTGGTACTCTCTTTTACTTAATTTCAGTCCTACCAGTCCAAAGAAAACTTTTTTAGCTGTCATTTCCGTACAGTCATAGCATGAAGATGGAAGAGGGTAAATTTGGTTTTTTGAATTAGCTAGGCAAATAAAATTTGGTTTTGAATCTATAGATTTACTCCAAATTAGTAAGATTCCAAAATCACAAAACTGCCGCTTATTAACTTATATAATCAAGATCGACCGCCAATTAATCTTTCAGACAAAAGTTACTAACCAATTGAGCAGCACATGATTCATCAATGGAAATTGGGATTTTCTAAAGAAGTAATAATAAAATATCAATCTCTGCAATAGTACTCATGCCAATACATTATTATTCCACATATGCATCTTACTGAACCAACACTAGTGAAGCATGTTAGGTGCTTGATAAGAGATCATGTGCATCTCTTATCAAGCATCTCTTCCTCCTCCCGTCAAATCCATCTCTTCACAATCACCAATGTACAATAACTTTAAGGCAGTTAGGTGCTTGATAATAGGTGGCAAAGAGGTCAAACTTTCACACTTAACAAAAATCAATTTACGAAGCTTGGTGAGGCACCTGTCCATTTGTGGAAACAGGCATTCGAGTTTTGGACAATCGATCAAATATAAAATTCGAAGAGAATTAAAGCAACATACTCCATTCTCAAGCAGGCATGTATCTTTTGTTGTTACTGTAAGAACCCTAAGGTTGACCATGTTCCTCATATCTTGGGGCAGTCGTTCAAGGTTAATACATCCATCAAGTAGCAAGGTTTGCAAATTGTGCAACTTGCAAATGGAATTAAGAAGCTTCTTGATTGACTTATTATCAGATAGGTCGAGATATCTCAAATGTTTTTGAGTACTAATGGAACTTGGCAAATTCTCAAAATTTGAATTAGGCATATCTAGCACACATAAAGACTTGAATCTAGAGATGCATGCTTTAACTGAGGACACGTGTGATTTGGTTCGGTACATGATGGTCCACACATTAGTTAACTTGTTCGAGAACTTTGAAACTTGTTGGTCACTAGATGAAATTGACAAATGACGAACTGTCGAGGCCACGTCTTTATTGTCAGAGTCTATTTCCAACCAGTCTTCATGGCCAATAGAGAGCACAAGATCATGGACGAGATCATGCATTTTGAAGGAATACACCCAAAGATTATCTTCATTAAGATCTTGGAAGAAACATATCGACATTAACTCTTTAATGTATAAGTCTCCAATATCTTCCAACTCTTTTTTTTTGTAAGCAGACATTTGGAGGATTAATCCATGTGCCACCCATTGTCCAATTAAATCGATATTCACAAATTCATAATCCTTTGGAAAATTAACGCAATAGGCAAAACATCGCTTCAAATGAATTGGCAATTGATTATAGCTCAATTGCAATGTAGGTAAGATGCCTCCCTCATTTTCTTCCAATTCCCATATCTCGTTACCTCTCACCAATTCCCACTCACTTTCATCGACTTTCGAATAAAGTAGACCACCTAAACTCTTCACGGCCAATGGAACCCCTTTACACTTTTTCACTATTTCATCCGCAATTGGCAAGAGATTTGGATATAATTTGTCTTCTCCTTCCTTGAATGCACATTTCACAAACAAAGACAAAGATTCTTCTTTTGATAGACCTTCTATAGAATGTGTATAAATAGGGTCTAAAACGGAAGAAACCCTGCGACTACGTGTCGTTACAACAATGACACTTCCATGCGACCCTCCATTAAGCAAATCTCTCAGTTCAGTCCATTTATTTCTATTTTCATTCCAGACATCGTCTAAGACCAGTAGAAACCTTTTATCCTTTAAACGTTCTCTCAAACTAGTCTGCAATGTATCTTCATTACTTGAATTCTTATCAACTTTACCACCAGCAGATTTAAGGATTTCTTCCACCAATCTTGTAACATTAAAATTCTCAGATACACAAACCCACATTCTCAACTGAAAATGATTCACTACGGATTCGTCATTGTAAACAGCCTTGGCAAGTGTGGTCTTTCCCATACCTCCTAATCCAACTATGGCAATTATATTAAGATTTCTAGTGGGATCTGGGTGCATCAAACTCTTTTTTATTTCATCTTTGTCATCATGCCTACCGATGACCGTTGAAGGATCAATAAAGGAATGTGTCTTCTCCCTCCACAGGGGATTGACATGCACCTCTTCATGCCGCTCAGTGAGATTAAACTGAACCTTCTCAGCATTAATCTCATCTAACCTCTCTCTAATGTTCTTGATTTTGTGAGCCAATTTTAAACGGGATGAAAGTGCCATGGGGGACGAAAAGAAATGGCATACCTTTGCCATAGCGCTTCCATATGTTGTAATCGCTTGCTTCCTTAAAGCTTTGTACCCAATTTCATCTACCACATCCTCTGTGACATATAAGATATCTTTGAGCTGTCCAAGCCAGATGCTGAGCTTGGGATTACTTGCTTGCTTGTATTCAGCATCCAAGAGCACGATTTTAATAGTGAAAATCGTACGTTCAAGCTTTTGCAGATCGCTCTGGACACCCCATGCCAAGTAGACCTCTCGGTAAACTAAAGAGCCTAATTTCTCAAGGAGACTACCAGCGAGGGCAGAGGCAAGATCAGCCATGTTTTTCTTAGGAAGGAAGTGGATAAACTGAAACCGTATTTCTGGCCTCTTGGTTGATATAGTTGACTTGACTCCTAGTAGGACGAGTAAGTAGGAATTATTAAGGCAGCTAGCATTGCAACATGATTACGACAGGCTGTATGTACTAGTGCTTTTGCATTGGTGAATGGTACAGACAACTTGACAAGACAATCATTTATGGTGCAAATATGTAAAATGAGAAAAAAAAATAAAAATAGAGTTCTGCACTGCAAAACTATTATTATGATTATTTTTAGGGTTGCTACTATGCAGCTAGCGGTGAATATTTTTAAAAAAATATTAATATATTTATTGTTACCTTTTGAAACATTATAAAAATATAATTCAAAAAAATTAAATAAATACCTGATTAAAATGAAGAGACAAAATCATTGATTACATTATAATTTTTCTTGAAGAAAGCAGTATGCGAATATAGGTGGAGGGTTTTGGGCAGGGCTGTAGTTCACTTCACACAGAAGTTTTTATTCTATATATAGTCTATCGTAAGATTCACTCGAAGTACTTTGATATGTAAGAGTAGTCCGCTCTTCACTTTGTTTTTTTTTTTGTTTCTTTTACGCTTTTTTTTTAAATTTTATAATATATTTAAATATTTCAAAAAAATATTTTAATATATTTAAAATTACTACTTTAATCACTAAATAAATAAATAAAAAATGACAAAGATATCAAATTGAGCCGTAACTTGGGAGGATAAAGTAGTTTTTTCCTGATTGTGAAGTCTAGGCTGAGCATATGTCGACTGAGTCGACTCACTAAAATGAAGAACCTGTATTGTGATTAAATAATACTTTTTCGTTCAGCGCGCCGTAGATTTCTTTGGAGAAATGACATCTGTCATTCAATCATGCACTCCTCTTGCTTTTTCGAATTGGACTCGTCCACGCTCGCCTATCTATCATTCAATCATTCACTCAACTTTTTCAAAATGTTTTATTATTAATTTTTTCTTTTTTTAATCGAGATGAGTACTGCTATTATATAAAAGTAGTGTTAGAGCATTGGCATTGCCAAAGTCAAGTGTAAATTTTATCTTTTTTTTATCATAAAATTTTTACATTGAACTAGCTATAGCCATATATTTTAATTTTGAACTACAGTAATTTTCTCCACCTAGCTATATTTGGCTATACACTATTGAAGGACCAAATGAGTTTTTTATTATTTTTTCTCAATTTCCCTCCCTTTCCCTCCCTTTTTGGTAATTTTTCTTGCCAAATTACTTTTCTTTTATGATAAAGTTTCTAATTGAGGGTACATTTATTTTCTATCATTATTAGCTTAATACACAATATAAAAATATAAATAGCAAAAAAAAAAGGTTAGCAAAAATTAATTTGTTGGTTTCAAGAATTGTTGTATAATTTTTTTTTATCAAATATTATTAAAATATATGAAGTATATTTACAAAATATGAAAAAAAAAATTTGTCAAATATTATTAAAATATATAATATAATAATATTATTTTGACTTTAAAATGACTAGTCCAATGTGGACTTAGATAGTCAAAAGTTAATACAATAGCCAAAATGTAAGATTTTAACCAAATTTTAGACTTGGCAATGGCTAGTCCATTGCCAATGCTCTTACAGGCATAGCCCCGCTGCGAGTTCCAAGCTTCCGTTGGAGATGTAGAATGTGTTTACATAATTTTTTTTTTTTTTTAAGTTTTTTTCATATAGATTTTTTTAATACAAAATTGTTATGATTTTCTTTAACGAGGCCTAATGATTTTCTATTCAATCTAATTTGATATGATATTATTTCTAACATGATCTATATACTATTTCCCAAACCCCAACTTGCTTTTGCTCCCTCCCCTGTTTCATTTTGTCAATATCAGAAACTAAACTCTAAAACAATTTCAAAATAGATTACGATTTTGGCACGTGTGTTGTAAAATTTTACATCAACTTTCTGTAAGAAGAGATGTGGGGTTCATTTAAGAATGATCAGTGATCTCATCTTTCTCATGTATTCATTAGCCATCAAGCAATGAAAAGAAATCTTAAAGATTATTACTCTTCAAATCCGGATGTGTCTTTCAAACATTTTGTCAAACACATGGTCAGCCATGAACAACCAAAGCATATAGAGAAATACCTGAGCTACATCAAAGCCACTGAACTCAGCCATGACAATCGCTACTGGGCGGTGTGTAGTGGAATAAATTATTGGGCGACGAACCAGTGGCGAGGAACTCGTAGAATAAATCGGGAAACTGGGTTGCGGTCGGTTGCAGTTGTGTAGTGGCCGACGGAGAACTCGTGGACGTGGTGGACTGGTGGCAGTTGCCTCTGGACGTGGAGGCGAGTTCGCATTCTGAAGCAAACGGACCACAATCACATTAACCAGAAACACTGGGCTAAAGCCTGAAGAAGCATAACTATCCCATGCGCACGAGTCTACCATTACTTTCCAAGATTTGCTGATGTGTCAACACATAATTAGAGGGCTGTTATTCTTTAATTATCGGTCTGACCGCTTAACAACGAAACTGTTATGAGACTGACTTTATATGTCTATATCCCTTTCATAAGAATAGCCAGACAAATTACCCACAATACCATGGTTCTCAGAATATTTTCCAATGTCCACGCCATGTTCACCCCACCTGTGATTGATTCATTAAAATTTGGTGACACTTATTTTTCTATCACTTTGAACTCTAAAGCAAATTTGGAAGGGCTAGGAGGGGTCTTAACTCGAAATGGGTTTCACTATAAGGCTCATACTAGAGTTCTAGCGGGAGCTCTAACATTTTTCTTATATAAAAAACCAAATACACCGGTGTCTGATAAAATTTGGATTCGTTTGATTTCACAGATAATATTAAATGAGTTAAAATTAAAGTTAAAAAGTTAAATAAAGTATTATTAGAATATATATTTTAATATTATTTTTATTTTAAGATTTGAAAAAGTTAAATTATTTATTTTATTTTATATAAAAAATAAAAAAAATTATAATAATTAAATGAGATGCGATATTTTTTAAAAATAAATGAGACTTTAATTATACATTAGTAAATAGTGGATCCTTTTCCCTTTGAAAATTTAAAAGTGAATAGAGTAATTGGATTAAAGGAATATTATAATTATTGATGATCGGGGACAAAGTCCAATCCTATACCACTAAAGGATTAGAAATTGCTTCAATAGTAATTTTTGAGTATTTGTTGCACGTTTTAAAGTACGAGTGCGGGGTGTGAATTGTAATTTCCGAGCGTTTCAATAGTAATCTGTGTAATTTAAGTCTTCTGAGCGTTTGTAAGGATATGACTTTTATTGTATCTGCTTCTTATTATTGAATGAAGCAATATTTGATTCTCAAGGAGAAAAATAAAAATAAAAAATTGACCATGCCCAGTGAAAGTCCATATGCCAACAAATTTACTGAAGCAATTAGTGGCCAAGGAATTGGGCAACAATTTTTCAACTCACGGTTCCCTACCTCAGTCTTGGGAACCCATATACACAACTGATCAAAGTTTTCCAATTCGCATGAATGCCTCAGTTATTACACACATCGAATTGTTCGAAAATACTAAGCATCTTGTTTGTTTGTTTTTTTTCTAAGAGGTAAATACGTTGCGTTTGAATGTTGATGTGAACTCAATTGAGTTGAGTTCTTTATTAATAGTAATGAGAGTAATATTGAATGGAGTTATGTGAGGCTTATCTAAACTGCATTTAAAGTGTATTTGAATATTAAAATGAGTTTAATATTTTTTATGAAAAATTGAAAAGAATTATGAATCCCACGTATAAAGATGTTTTAAGTT
The DNA here is from genome assembly GCF_001411555.2 of Juglans regia. NCBI lineage: Eukaryota > Viridiplantae > Streptophyta > Magnoliopsida > Fagales > Juglandaceae > Juglans > Juglans regia. The sequence goes on from NC_049904.1 coordinate 22,972,193, forward strand.
GAAAAAGGTTGTAGGTCCTACGTGTAAGAAGATTTTGAGTTGTGGTGAGTTTAGTAATTTGAAAATTGAGTGTTTCGATGTTAGACTCAGTTTAAAATTAGACTGAACTCAATTGAATTCAATTGAATTTGAAAACCAAGCGCAACCTTAGCAATGGAAATCATCCTCACACAGAGTAGGACGCAGATAATTTTCAATTCTGGAGTCGAGCAATTTAAATAATTTTTTTGTGAAGGGGGAAGAGAGAATGTCCAGAAAACAATTCCATCATAGCATGCTATTTTATCTTAATTTATCAAGATATGCTGCTTTGGTGTAAGCACATGGATGCAATGCACATTGATATAAATTAAATCTAAGCCATGCCATCAACCCACTAGGTGCAGACTAACCAGTGTTATCATGCTCTCCCATTTTACATGAGATTGAGTGCACTGGACGTTGATTTGTGATGCGTTTGAATGTTAAAATGAATTGAGTTGAATTGAGTTGAGATAATAAAATATTATTTTTTAATATTATTATTATTTTAATATTTTAAAAAATTAAATTATTCATTATATTTTATATTAAAATTAAAAAATAATAATAATAAATTAAGAAAAACTAAGTAGATAGGAATTATTTTAAGTGGAAAATGATAAAAATAATGACAACTATACTGCAACTAAGAGTAAAAAATTAATATTTTTCGTATGATTTGAGTTATAATTTAAAAAATGAAGGAAGTTAATTTCAACATGACGATCAAAGACAGGCTGTATGTCCTATTGTTGTGCATTGGTACAGACAAGACAATCACTCTTGCATGTGCAAATATGTAAAGTAATCACTTCATTGCATGTGCAAATAGGTAAAGTAATCACTTCATTAAATTATTCACTTCATTAATGTAAAGTAATCACTTCATTAATGTTGATAAACGTGAGATTGAAGAATTTTCTCATTAATTTTATTTGAATTTTAGTTGTTCAAGCCAGATGCTCTGAGCTTGGGATTGCGTGCCTGCTTGTATTTGGCAGCCAAGAGCACGATCTTAACGGTAGAAATCGTGCGCCCGGCTTTAACATATTTATTTTTAAATATGTTAAAAGATTATAAAATTTAAAATTCAGAATTTGAATTTAAAATAAAAATAAATTAATAAAATAAGTTTTATAAGTAAAAATATAAATAAAATTATAAGTAGCATTATTTATTTTTAAATATACTCCCTAGAGATAAAAAATATTGAGATCGAGCAGGATAGGTTGAGAAAAAGTTTTCATTTCAACTAACACTCGACCATTTGTCATTCAGTTTGGTTGGTTAGTGGGTGTTTGTTGGCGCTCTCTCTTTTGCTTAATTTCAGTCCTACCGGTCCAAATAAAACTTTTTTAACTGTTATCTCTCATTTATTTATCTTTTGTTTTGAATTTTCTTTTTGGCGTCAATTTGGCCTAATGGGTGTATATTAATATCCCTTGTTTTGCTTGATTTTGAACTCCTATGACGGGAGGTTAGGAGTGGTTTGAATTTAAAGATGAATTGAAATAGATTGAGATGATTTATGAATAGTAAAATAAAAATTAAATTATTTATCATATTTTATGTGAAAATTTGATAAAATTATTATGAGATTTAGAAAAGTTGAATTATTTATTATATTTTGTGTGAGAATTTAAAAAAATTATAATGATAAGATGAGATGACTTGAGATAAGTTGAAGTGGGTTTTGAATACAAACGACTTATTCCTCGCCCCCTAAATCATGCTATGTTTATTGTTATTTTTAAAAATTGAAAAATGTCAAATATTATATCCTTTTGTATTTTCATGTCAAAGAAGGAAGAAGGTATTTATTTGGTTTTATGATATTGAGATGCTTGCAGCCTTGAGGGCTTTACAGATTATTCACCATATGGGAATCTCGCACTAAATACTCGAGGGAGATTTTCTTATTGTTGTTGAAGCTATTCGATCAAACCAATAACAAGAGTTTAGCTAGAGCCCTAAGTGATGTGCTTCTTCTTCTTTTTTTTTTTGAAAAATAGTCGGTAACCACTCTAGAGGAGGTCTCGACCCAAGTTGATTGAAAAAACTCATCACTTATAGCGGAGGAATATCATGGTAACATAACAAACCTAAAGGGCAACGTAACCGATAACTACCACCCAAAATAAGCAAAAGCCGGTCAAAACTCGCCTATCACAGCATGTCCCAACCAAATGTTAGGACAAACAAGACAATCTAAAACAAGCCTAAGCTCAAGACCAAAAAAAAACAAACTCGAGTACGCCTATGTATGAAAGGAGGCGAGACCCCACCAATCAAAGCAAAGAATCCCCTTAAGAAGATGAGGTAGCGAAGACCGCTCTTCATAAATCACGTTCTTGCCCATTTCACCCTCTCTAGCAAGAAAATCACCTACACTATTCCCTTCCCTATATTGATGAAGCACCGTGAAATTCCCCCCTTCTAGAGCTGCCAATAACTCCTCCGAAGAGTCCAAAAGTGATGTGCTTATTATCTCATTTCTAATCTTTTGATGTGCTTCATGTAGGCCGTCAAGGAAATGAGGTAGTGCATAGCTTGGTCCGAAATGCACATTTTGTGGGCAATACCCTTTATTCTAACTTATTTAGCAGTAGATCCAGAAGTATGTTCTACTGTATAATTTTAAGTCTTGTCAGCGTTTGGAAGGATATGACTTTCATTGTATCTACTTCTTACTATTGAATGAAGCAATATTTCATTCTCAGAAAGAACAAAAAAAAAAAAAAAAAATTGACCATACCCAGTGAAAGACAATATGCCAACAAATTTACTGAAATTCCCTACCTCAGTCCTGGGAACCCATATACACAACTGCACAGTTTTCCAATTTCACATGAATGCCTCAGTTATTACACACATCGAATTGTCCATGGAAATACTAAGCATCTTTTTTATTATATATAAGTAAGAGGTAAATACTAAGCATCTTGTAACAGTTAAAATTAATCTAAATCCAAGAGTGGCAATGGAAATCATCCTTATACATAATAAAACGCAGATAATTTTCAATCTTGGAGCCAAGCAATTTAAATAATTTTTTGTGACGATATGGAAAAAATGTAAAAAAAAAATCTTTTTCCTCTCACTTAATTTTTGAAGGGGGAAGAGAGAATGTCCAGAAAATACTTCCATCATAACATGCGCCTACATTCAGATACATATTGTATCTTCATTTATCAACATATGCACATTGATATAAATTAAATCTATGCCATGCCATCAACCCACTAGGTGCAGACTAACCAATGTTATCATGCTCTCCCATTTCACATGAGATTGAGTGCACTACACGGTTGATTATTAATTTGGATATTGAGAATATCTTACAATTATTTATTATTTTATTATAATATTTTACTTATTTTTAATTATTATTTACCATTATATAATTATTTTTTTTATTATTTTTTCACTATTATTTACAAATACTTGAAAATATTTCATTATCCAAACGCAATTGATATTTTGAACGAAATGCATTATCTTATAGTTTCTTGATACTTTCCCACAGCCTCCAAGAAACTTCCAGGCAATCGAAATATTCCCTTTTTTATTCTTTTTGCTTTGACGGGTTAAGTATTCTTTTCCTTCTACCTTTCTTTTTTTTTTCTTTTTATTTTATCCCGCTATGTCTTATCTCTCAATCTTGTCATTTACTAAACTCTGCTATCAAACATCCCTAGTAAGCAATCCACTTGTTTTATGCAAAATGTTCTCACTTTAATGTTAAAGCCATCTCAAAAATCTTTGGGATTACAAGGATTGAGGTTTTGTTGCATAAATTTCCAAGCATACATTTTATGAAGTTCAGATGAAATATAGAATCATCGATGCCATCTTAGAGTAGAAATCGAAGTCCACAATGCGGATGGGCAAATTCGCATTTCAACAGACAATATTCGATCAGCATAATAAGGATGAATTCTTGAAAAAATGGACGACATCATGCTGATAAGGTAGAAAATTTCTCAAACAAATTCGCATATCAAACAAATTTGCATATTTAAGTAAATTGTTAAGCCACCGACAATTTCTCTCAAGAGTTTCTGCCGATTTGGGTTTTTTTTTTTTTTCCCGTTTCTTTTTTGGGTTAAGGAATTGTTTTGTAATGAGTTTGTAATTTTTTTTAAATGTTTAAAATGATTTAATAATACTTGAAAAAAAACACAAAATAAAAAAGTGAATTTTACAATTATGGGTGGAACTCTCGAGACCATCTCTTGGCCCTAACAGTTCCCTATATTCAAACTCAGGTTAGAAGTTTAAAACTGTAATCTCTCTTCTTTTAATTTTACATAGAAAATGTGAGAAAAAAAAAATAAATTAAAAGACCCTTAAAGTAAATTGGCCATTGTACATAAAATATATATTTTCTAAATTCTTGATCGGATCCTAAGACATTTAAAGCTATTTGAATAAACTTCTCGGGCAATCTTAAATGCTCAATATCCCAGGACATTTATGAGACGAGATAACCTGCATGCCGGTCGGGCTGTTTTAAGCAAATAACAGCCTACGAATAAAATTGTGACATGTAGAGTCCTACTGCAAATACCGCGTGGAGGCCCCGCATCAGAAAATTTTTTTTCTCATTTGTTTTTCGTCCCCACTTTCCCGAGTTCATTCCCATTTTGTAAGACCTTCCCATTTTTCGTAAGACCTCCTTCCCATTTCGCAAACCCTAACCCAGATCGCACAACCTCTCGCAGACCAAACCCTCACCTCCTCTCTATGTTTTTCCTTCCCAGTTTCCCATTTCGCCGACGTAGCCATCACCTAATTTCGCAGTACCCCCAATTTCTCATTTCGCAAACCCTAACCATTTTGCTCTCGCAGTGCAAACCCTCACCATTTCCCAAGATCCCGTCGCACAGCCTCTCGCAGCCAAGTCGCACAACCCTCTAGCAGCTGAGTTGCACGGCCCTCACTCCTCAACCTCCCTCGACACCGCGACTCGTGGAATTTCTCTGGTATGCCCTACCCTAACCTAGGTCTCTAGTATGATTTTGGATGCATTTTTTAGGTCTCTTGCAAACTTGGCAAAAGGTCTCTTGGATTAATGTTGTTTTTGGTTTGCATTTTACGTGTTACCAGTATTTTTTTATTCTCTGGTATGCAGCCAACTAGTGTTTGATCCTATTCCAAAATGCCAAAATGCAATGATTTAGTTAGTTTTTTTACTAAATCCGGGTACAACTGAAACATAGTTGTTTACGGATTTTTTTATAATTTTTTGTGAACAAATATTTACTTGAAATTAGAGTAGTATATGGCTTGGTTTACTAGTTTTATGTTCAAATATTTTTTAACGTGACCAAGACTGTTGCACACTGGAGGATTGGTTTGATAAATTGATTGTGTTAGGAAGCAAGTGCTTAGTGCATTAAGGGAAAAATTTTCATTTTAAGACAAGGAAGTTTGTAGTGTTGTCTGATAAGATTACCCCATTTTAGAACATCCTCATGTTCTCAGCATTCCCAAATGATTTTGTGGTGGAAGAAAAGATATCAGTTTGGTAGAAAAAAATTTCCAAGTTACTCCTCATCTAGAGAACCCATATGGAATCCGTTTGTGTAAAGCCTAGTTGGCTTGATTAAGATAAGCTTTCTGTTTTGTCTGGCCTTCAAAATGACTCAAACTTTTAATGTTGGAGATCGTGTTTAATGGCACTTTTACTTTTTATAATTTCGTGTTATCAATTGTTAGCATATGTGTTTTTGTTAACATAGCTTCTTACTGATCTAGGGGTTTTCTTTAATAGCATGATTTTTAGTTACTGCTTAGTTTCTTCAATATTATGTTTGGGCATGAAGAGTTCGGGTTCTCAGTTCGGGTCAAGTTCTTGGGGTGTAAGATGGGAAGACCAAGATAGTTTGGAAAGACCACTTTGCTATTATGGCTGCCAAGCGAAGCTACGGATTTCTGGAAAAGTAAATAGTTTTGGAAGAAGATTTTTTAATTGTCCAAACTATAAGAAGAAAAAACAATATGACTTTTTTGAGTGGATTGTTCTTCAAAGTGAGCAAAACAGCTGCTGTAAGATGGCGTTGGAGTTAGCTGAACGGAGGAACTACAGGATTCTTCATGAGTGGCTACGCATAGAAGAATCCAAATTTAAAGCAATGGAGAAGAAGTACAACGGAGTCTTGAAACTATTAATTTTATCATGGTTATTTTTTATTATTGTTTGTGGTGTAATTTTTATGTATCCAAATAATTACAATATATCTCGGTCAGTGCTACGACTCATGTAACCCGTTGTACTTGTTGTAACACTTTTATGTAATGACTATTTTCTTTTTTATACTTGGTCCTGTAATTACTTTGTGCTTACTTAGAGGTGATAACCCAGTGGATGTGATATCAGTTGTCCTTGTACTACCGAATTGAATTTCAGCTTAGCATGTTCATTCACTTTCAATCTTATTTTAATAGGAATGAGAAATGTCTTTTTTATGCACGGGACCTTGGAGGTTAGTTGTTATAATTGATGACTAGGTCTATGGTCCATTGTCCAAGTAAAGTAAGCATAAAAAACCTGCAAATATTTTTTTTTATACTGATCATGCTTGTGTTAAAAACTTTTTCGCTTTAAATTTAGTGGCAACAATTTTCCCTACTCATATTATGGGAATGACCATTCACCTAAAGCAGATAGGCAGCGGGCCCCAATGCTTGATCTGTATTTCAAAATGATTCAGTACTCTTATATCAGGATCTAGAAACAAGATGTAATTAGGACTGTGTAGAAAACGTTAATTACTTTGTGCCATCTTGTCTAGCTCCTTTGTCAACATTCAAATGTCTCTTTGCAGGAAAAAGTGACCAGTTCAAAGGGATAAAAGAAAACTAAAGAGGGGGGAAAAAGCCACAAATTGCTAGCTTTAAAATGAGACCATTGTTACAAAGATAACTAAGCTTTAAAATCTAAATGCCTATTTACAAAGATGCAGTGTTTACATATTCAATCAAAATGTGTCTCTATTTGTCAACAAAATAGGGAAAATTCAATAGAGCTACATCAAACACCATGGCATAGCTTCCTTCATATGACTCGAATACCTTCCTCAGCTGCTCCTCGTATGACTCAAAACCTTTAGTTTCCGCGTCCTGCTGCATCAAATAAAGAGTAAGTTTGACATTTATGTCCTATCAAATAATCCCACCAATTTAATTTAGCTAAAAGAGGGAAGAAATCACATACTGCTTTATAATAAAAGTTGCATGCACTATGAATCCAAATGTTCTGATATGTTGTCAGTTGTTTGCCCAAAATCCCTACAAAAAGAACAACAATCTTTATTAGCTTCTTTAATTACAAAGCGATAAAACACAAATAACTATAAGGCTACTATACCTCACTGAAGGACAATTATTTTTAACATGTTCCTCATTCTTGCAAATGCTACAACATTTTTTCTTTGTTATTTGCGTTTCTTTTGAGTTTTTCGCTCTCAAAAGATTTTTGGCGCCCTTTTGTGGGTATCCATGGAGGATCTTGCACCGTTTGTGAAAATGTCGATACAACTTGACTTCTTAATATTTGATCATCATTGGCCGGCACTGCTCGTGAACATTCTACATGCTCGTCCATTGCAAGCATCTCTTTGTGAACCTTCTCCAATGCAAGTGTGAAATGATTGTGTTTTTCTGCTAATTGGGATGCAAGTTCTACAATGTCATAAAGTTATATCATTGACTTGTTTTTCTCATCATAGGCTCATCTACTTCCAGCCTCACTTGGTCATCACAACACAGAATGTGGGGAAGGGGTCGACTCTTAGCATTAATAGTCCATCTGTCTAGAACATAATGCTCTGACAATCTATTTAACTTCACTTTCTTGCCAAAAACACACAAGATATGCCTACAAAGAATTCCCATAAACTCCCACATATGGCATGTACATGTAGCATGTTCTCCACTACCCTCCAATATCACATGGTAAAGAGGTGTTTCTTTACCGTGAACTATCACTCCATATGTCTTCGCCTCACCAATCAGAGACAATCTTCTTGCTTGGTACCGTAGACTATTAAACAACTCATCTTGGAAGATCATGAAAGATTTTCTTGTATAAACCATTGCTGCCTCCTCTTCAATTTTAAAAGGTGTCTTCATTATCGCTCGCGTAGATTTTGTCCGGACATCATTCTCTTTCTCTTTAAAGTAACGTGCATCTACAGCTTTTTCATATTGATGCACGAAGTCACTAACCATAGTGCTTGAACGAACATAGTCTTTGAAAAATTTGTTCATGATTTCACTCCTCTGAGTTGTTGACATACCGGCACAGAATGTCGAACGCAAGTAGGCAGGTAGCCACTTATTTTGTCGGCTGTAAAGATTTTGCAGCCAAGTATTTTCTCCTAGGTCATACTTCACCACAATTAAAGCTCGTTCTTACTCGAACTCATCAGTAGTAATTGTTTTATGGATGCAATGACGAAAATCTTTTTGAAAGTCTGGAAATTTGTTGTATAGATAGGCTAAGTGTTCGGGAAACTTCTGTAAAATGTGCCACAAACACAACCTATGAGTTGTATTTGGGAGTACCTCAACAATTGCCTTGGCCATCGCCTTGTCATCATCTGTAATTATAGTTGAAGGGGCACACCCAAGCATTGCCTCTTGCCATGTTCTTAATAACCATATATATGATTCCGTCGTTTCATTAACTAACAAGGCACACCCAAACATTATAGTCTGATGATGATAATTAACTCCAGAAAATGGCACAGATGGCATCTTATAAATATTGGTCAAGTAAGTGGCATCAAATGTAACAACATCCAAAATATTGGTATGCAGCTCTTGATCTCACATCAGCCCAAAAATAACTTCTCATACACCCATCGTTATCAACTTGCATGGAGAACACAAACCTAGGTTTTTTGTTTTGTCGATCAAGAAAGTAGGAATATAACATTTGTGCATCACCCTCTTCAAATATTTTTCTCATTTGGCTTCCCAATTAATTTTCTACATCCTTCCCAATACAACCGACATTAAAGTCACCACCTGAATCTTTACTCAATACCGACATTATCTTCCTTGTCGGTACACTAGACTCATTCAAGGTCATAATAAGTTTCTTTTGTACTTTACTAACTCCCCTATGTCCACGAAGGAAACTAGTACTTCTTGGTGTAAGCAAAATATAATTATGTCTAACCACAAACTTGTTGACTATCCACTTTTCACCATTTTTCTTTATTCTCATTATTGTTTTACATCCAATCTTTATCTCAGCAGGTTCAGGCATTATTCAATCTGTGTCTTTCCGACTTCCCCGCCGAAATCCTTCCATTGTGCAAACATAGTCTACTGCACAACGAGTTTTATCATCTTTCGACAATCTAGTATGATTCGTCCGGATTGCAAGTCCTTGTCGCCTTGCATATGCCTTATAAAATGCCTGGGCATCTTCGACCTCCTCAAATACCATACCAATGAATGGCTCCAACGGAGCACTACTCGAAAAGGGAATCACATTTACTCCATCTTCGACTTCGACATTGACCCCATCTTCGACATTCACATCACCTTGTACCTCAACACTTTCAGCCTCGAGTTCAGCCTCAGGTTCATCACTATCAATATTATAAGTTGGTTCCTACCATACAAAACCACACGACTATAAACAAGCAAGTTTTGAAAAATCACCAAAATACATTATGTCATTTGAATCTAAAGGCAAATTATATATTGCAGAAAATAAAATAAACAAGTATAATATTGTATTGTTGGGGATCTCGGGGGGTCACTTTCCCTACAAAATTTATTTTTATTTCTGCTTTTATACATGGTTGTTTACCCTCTACATGATTCCAAGACTCTTTACCTCGATTTTTGTAACATTAACCGGCACACAATAATGTTCTCTCAAGAAAAAGATGAAATTTTACTCCAAAAGAGAAGTTTTTTTCCACTTTGATTCTTAATTTGCCAAGGCTACATTAAAAGAATTTATCCATGTAACATACATGCAGCATGTCAAAATATGGTATCGATGAGTTTCCACTTTCCAGTTAGAGTTCAAGAGATGCAGTTTCTATTCAATACAAAATTGTTATGATTTTCTTTAACGAGGTCTAATGATTTTCTATTCAATCTAATTTGATATGATATTATTTCTAACATGATCTATATACTATTTCCCAAACCCCAACTTGCTTTTGCTCCCTCCCCTGCTTCATTTTGTCAATATCAGAAACTAAACTCTAAACAATTTCAAAACAGATTACGATTTTGGCACATGTGTTGCAAACTTTTACATCAACTTTCTGTAAGAAGAGATGTGGGGTTCATTTAAGAATGATCAGTGATCTCATCCTTCTCATGTATTCATTAGCCATCAAGCAATGAAAAGAAATCTTAAAGATTATTACTCTTCAAATCCGGATGTGTCTTTCAAACATTTTGTCAAACACATGGTCAGCCATGAACAACCAAAGCATATAGAGAAATACCTGAGCTACACCAAAGCCACTGAACTCAGCCATGACAATCGCTACTGGGCGGTGTGTAGTGGAATAAATTACTGGGCGACGAACCAGTGGCGAGGAACTCGTAGAATAAATCGGGAAACTGGGTTAGGGTCGGTTGCAGTTGTGTAGTGGCCGACGGAGAACTCGTGGACGTGGTGGACTGGTGGTAGTTGCCTCTGGACGTGGAGGCGAGTTCGCGTTCTGAAGCAAACGGACCACAATCACATTAACCAGAAACACTGGGCTGAAGCCTGAAGAAGCATAACTATCCCATGCGCACGAGTCTACCATTACTTTCCAAGATTTACTGATGTGTCAACACATAACTAGAGGGCTGTTATTCTTTAATTATCGGTCTGACCGCTTAACAACGAAACTGTTATGAGACTGACTTTATATGTCTATATCTCTTTCATAAGAATAGCCAGACAAATTACCCACAATACCATGGTTCTCAGAATATTTTCCAATGTCCACGCCATGTTCACCCCACCTGTGATTGATTCATTAAAATTTGGTGACACTTATTTTTCTGTCACTTTGAACTCTAAAGCAAATTTGGAAGGGCTAGGAGGGGTCTTAACTCGAAATGGGTTTCACTATAAGGCTCATACTTTCAAAGTGGGGCTATGTTGGATTGGGCTAATTAGGAAATTGAATCTCACATTAGACATTTGAATTGAGCAATAAAAGCCCCAATTTACTAATCCTATTCATCTGCTTATTCAAAGTTCAAATTAGAAAATAACAAATTATACTGGATTTTTTCCTCAACAAAGAATTGTAAATTGGTTATAAGATAGTGGTTGGTGTCCTTGGTCTACAAGTAATGATCGTAAAACCTTGTACATTTAAAATTGTGAAACCTCTTGGATCAATCGGTTCGATTCGGTTCAATTTTAAATTTGCTGATGGGTGAAATCAAATTAAACAAATTTTTTATAGTCAATCAAAAATCTGGTATCAATGATAAAGTGATAATCTCTTCAATAACATGTTCATTGAGATTCCAAGTTTTGATATCCCATCTTCAATTTCATATGACAGTACTCACAAAACATCCTTGACAATGTCTAAATTTGCTAGCAAATTAAGCATTATAAAAATAAAAATTATATTGGTCTAAGGTATATACATGAGTTATTTTATTTTTTAATTTTTGTATCACTTTTATTTGAACTTTAAAATTGGTTCATCTTAAAGTTTAGAGCGGTGCTACTCTACCGCTCGAGTAGTACCGCTCGGTATTATCGCTAGTTGCAAAAGTAATTTTTTTCTATTCATATTTTTTTAATGTATTTAAATATTTAAAAAAAATATATAAATACACTGAAAATCACTTCTATCATCATTCGGTAAAAAAAAAAAAAAAATCACCGAGCCTTACATTTTTGGCAGCAAAGTAGCATTTTCCTAAGGTTTATTTTGTGAAATGAATAAGGAAAGTAGGTAACGTAGTGTAAGGGAGGGGAGGAGCCGTAGATTGTAATGCACGACCGAATAATATTGAGTGACCCAATCCAAACGATTCATCCTTTGACCAAACCAAACACCATAATAATGGTTTTGACTTTGGGAGATGCTTCCTCCTTCTCGTTATTCCAACTTCCACTCCCCAACTATAAGCATTAACGAAGGTAGTCAAGTCAAGGTGGCAATTTCAAACAAATCCAACTCTCTCACTCCGTTCTTCGATCTTTGATCTTCGCCCTCTAGACTGCAATGACCTTTCATGACGTCTCTGTTCAACCACAATAATTTCCCATACTGCCTTTTTAGGTAACATATAGCCCTCCTCCACTCTCTGGGTTTCTTTATCTCTGTGTGCCCGAGTCTGCATCGGTCTGATATATTCCAAAACAGTGACGTATTGGTAATCCCCAAGTGAGAGAGAGAGAGGACTGTGGGATTATTTTCAGCAGCCTGCTTCTGGACCTTCTTATCAGGAGTTCCTCAAGGTTCTCGAGGCTGATATTCAGCACGCTAATGTGCTGTGAGCTCTCTCTCTCTCTCGGTGTTTTGTTTTAATCAGCTGTTAAGTTTAATGATAAAATTATAGTTTTTTTATCGCGAATTTAATTGTGTTTATGCAAAATTTAGGGTGGGTTTTGATAGAATAAAAATGTTTTGTTAAAAGTTAAATAAAATATTATTTTTAATTCAAAATACAAGTTTACCAAGTAGGTCTTACTTTAATGACAATAATTGGAAATGCCGTTTAGAAAGACTACAACTCCGACTGATTTTTTAACGCAAAACTATAGGTTTGGCTGTGATTTTGTTGTTGGTTTAGATGGCTTGAATTGAGTGGTGTGTGGTACTTAAAAATTCTCTCTTATCTTGCTATGTTTTGGAGTAGACATTTCAGGGAGATGTTTTCAAGCTTGATGAAATTTAAATCAAGTTGCAGTTGTGATGACAAAGTTGAAAGACTTTTAAGAGGATATTTTTATCAGTCTGAATTAATATTTATGCAGGGCTGCTTCGGTTCCAAGAGGCAAGGGTGGCGCTTGTTTTCATCCGAAATTGGCTTACGATCACTTGGCACCCATTTTTCTTTTTTTGCTTCAATGGATTGATTGCTCGTGTACATGTCTACTTTCAAGTTATTTAAACCTTTTTCACATAGTTGTATATAAGGTTAGTTTCTATTTGTGTACTTATGAGATACAATGCAAGTCTGAACATAAGATGGTTCCCATTTTTTTGAAGTTTGCCTCATATGCTTGTTAATTTCTTTCTTATTTAGGTGCACACAGATGGGAAGCAAAATCTCTCTTCATTTGGAAGGAAAGCTACAATTGGAGAATTCTATTGTCTGTAAACAATGTTAAACTTCATCGAAAGGATATAATTAGACCATGATCATAATTTTATTCACCGAAAGGATACATTCAGTTTTTCAAAATTTTAAAAATATAAATTTTTGAGTAGAATGATATAATATTCATGTGTTGTGTTGATTCTTCACTTACTGATTGTACTCGTTACTGCAGCTGTTATATTACTCTCTCTTCAGTGTCTCCACAATGACTCATTAGACTTGAAAACTACTGGAGGTGAATTTCATGGCTTGGGATGGCAGTCAGAAAGATATCAGAGGATAAGTGGAAGAAGCTTTCAGATGTAGATTTGGAGAGAGAAGATGAGTGTGGGATCTGTTTAGAGCCATGCACCAAGATAGTTTTGCCGAACTGCTGTCATGCCATGTGCATCAATTGCTACCATGACTGGTATTCTCCCATCTCATTTTCCTCCTTTGCTTGCCATTGTATTTCACTGCCAATTTGTAATGATGGAGAGTAGCTGTGATTCTTAAGTTGCAGTCTTCGTTTGCTTTTGTATTTCAAAGGAACACAAGGTCAGAATCTTGCCCATTTTGCCGGGGAACTTTAAAGAGAGTGAATTCAGGAGATTTATGGGTTCTGACATGCAATAATGATGTGGTAGACACTCACACATTACTGAAGGAGGATATACTACGGTTCCATCTCTTCATAAACAGTCTGCCTATGGATATTCATGATACTCTGTTTTTAATGTATTACGAGTTTTTATTTTAATCTAACAGAATAATGATGTACAGGAGAGGGAAGAGTAGCATTGCTCTTTCCATGTGTTGCGATGTATTTGACATAGATTACTGATGTTGATCTCTTGCAATATATGGGAGAAGGTCGCGTGCATAGCTTAAGCAATGTTTGCATTTTGAGAAATACAAAATATCTGACACAAAAATACAACATAATCGGTTGTATGGGATGGAAAATATGGAGTCCATGAGTTCACCTCTACCAACCCTTTATCATCCTATTGTATCAAATCATTGATAAATAAGTGGAAAATAACAGATTCTTTTAATCATTGGATGTTTTGTCAAGTAAGAGATGATAAAATGATGGAGAATGGATAGCATATCTTTGTTTAAATGATGTCTTGTTCGAAGGTGATGGTTATGCTAATGCATCTCTGATAAGGTCAATGGCGATGGGAATCTTGCTATGTACCGTTCAGTACAGCAAAAGTCTGCTACTTTAATTGCAAAATGCGCAACAACTTAATGAGGAGTCCAAGATATATTTTTCCCTGGGCATCATAAATGCAACCAAATGTCCTGGGAAAAGGACAAAAACAAAAAAAAGAAATCAAGGACTCGTTGCATTATACTGAAACATGACAGAAATCCAGAATGATGTACATTGTCCTTCATGCTGAAGTATCTAAAGAAAGCATGTCAATTTTAATCTAAAATGAAGTACCCTGAGTCTACCGAATGAAACCAGCCAACTTGTTACCTAATTACCTCTTCCAATGGTTAGCAACAGTTAATGCAAGCCAACTTGTCACCATACCCATAACACATGCCTTCATCGGTCAGTTATTTTTTTAACCCACTAAAATGAGAGAGAGAGAGAGAGAGAGAGATCAAATGCCTCACAAGGTAATAATCGGCACCAAAAGAAAAGAAAAACAGATGATGTAGCAATGCATCTATTATCCAAAGAACTTCAAAGTAGATAATATATATATATATATATATATATATATATAGATATTGTTAATACGATACACAGATAGCTAAGCTATACGGACCAATGGCTTCGTCCCCTCTTCCAGCCCCAAAGTATATTAAGGCACAAACTCCAAAAGTACCTTTAAGTGATCAATTTTCCTTGTATTGCATGGGAACAGAGCACAACCCTTCCAGCAGGCATCATTATAATCCCTGAACCTAATATCGATACAGCAAAACCACTTTCAGGAAATGCTAACATCAATACAACAAAAGCACTGTCAGGAAATGCCTTAAGATAAGCAGCATATCAAAAGATAACTACATCAAGATCAATATCAAAAGAAAACGCTAGAAGTGAAAAGTAATGAATAAACTTAAACACTATCCATACCCAAAAAGAGTTTCCTCAACATACAACACCATGCTACATTTTGAAGTTTCAATTTTTCCTCTGTAGTAGTCATAATCTCATATACTGAGCATCTCATTTGGTGACATGGACACAATATGGACTACTTTTGGGTTCAACGTGATGCTAGTATAAATAACAACTATGTCAGCTATCTTGGCCATTGTCACATTCCATATGTGAGAGGAAATTAAGTTGGTGTTCAAATTAGTGTGATCCATCATAATAAGAAGCTTCACTGACAAAATCTGTCTCAAATAGCAGGTTCTTTAAAATTCACAGTGGGTCATAATAAGGTAAATGTTCAAGCTAATGAGATATGCTAACCATGTATTGCCTACTTGTATTGGCAAGGACACCCCATAGCAAATACCATACATGCATATAGCCAAACATAAAAGAATGCAAACCTTTTACCTCTTAAGCTGTGGTACCACTACCCTTATATATGTCTATGGTTGTGTTTGCTAATATACATATGACCAACATTAAGACATGCTTCTTCATATCTATGCATATGGGTGTATGTAACCAAAATCATGTAGCACAAAATCGAATATAGAGATACCAACAAAAGGCACATTTGCATCAATGGGTTGATCAAAAAATATATTTTTTAAAGCCACCACTCACCCTCCCCTAACCCAAAACAAACACACAAAAAAAAAAGAACAATCATAGTTTGCAGACAACTAAAGGTAATAGTTAATGTCAGTTCAGCCCAAGAATGTTGTAGGATTGGAGTGCTCTAAATTTACCTAATAATTGTAATGTTTAGCTTAAACATAATAGAGAAAACTAGAAATGCATGTTAATTCAAAACTGTAAATAATTGTGTTTGAAATACATATATGGACCCACTCACTCAAGCGAGATCAAGCCAAAAACCTTCAACTCCTTGCTAAGGCCTCATGCACCCTCGGGATTAGTCGGAACTTTGTTCCTATCCTAGATTCCCAGTGCCAATAAAGAAAGCTGAAAGCCATCAATTTACATTTTCTAAGAAGCACAAATATTCTTGGCACATGATTTGCTACACCATCAGGAAGAGTTTTTTTACAGCTTTGTAATGTTGAAAAATCATCAAGTGTCCCTATGGGAAACTGTGTTATTGACCACCTATTGACACAATCATTTTTTGCTATGTAAAAAGGGTAGAAGGGGCCATCGGATGTTGCTTCCCTGCCTGGGAAACCAAACATGAGGCGCCCAGATGGTGATATCTAGAATGCCTCTGAACAAGTACTTTCAAACTCCCAATCAAATTCTGGTGGGTTGGGATTTCTAGACTTGGAGGCATTTAACTTGGCACTTCTAGCCAAGCAAGGCGTGTAATTTTAAGGCTTGTCAGAGTTTGTAAGAATATGACTTTCATTGTATCTGCTTCTTACTACTGAATGAAACTCTACACAAATAGGCCTAAAAAAAAGCTCCTATTAGTACTTGTAAGAAATTGTTTGTTGAACTCTCCAGACAAGTAGAAAATAAGAACTAGACAAAGGAAGAGGATCAATAAATTTAATTACTCCCATGCTAGTGAGTCTGCAACTAATTTTAATATAAATCTAACCATCGATGATGAGTAAAAGCAGGGGGAAGATTTGCTTCCGTATAACGCCTTCAACAATTCACCAGTTATGGATATCATTATGTGGATCTAATAATACTTATTCTTTATTTAATAGTGTTTGAAATATTTATAAAGACAGGAATAGATGTCGTAGCATTCACTTTAATAGCATATATATTGAAACAAGCGGAACAAAGAAAAAGTTATATAAACCTGGTTGTATTGCCCCTCAAAATTATTCCCGACGTCTCGGTCCCCGATTTCTTTGAGTTGGTCTATGCTGGATTTTTCTTCCAAGATACAGTTTGGGAAAGATCTTAGAAAGAATGCCATCAACTTGTTCGAAATACCATATCCTCCACCTCTCCCAAAACATAAGAGGCCCAATGAAAATTCCAAAGCCGAAAACGTATCCCAATTCAATACTTAGATAGTTCCAATTAATCACAGTCCTAAACTCGGATGGAGTTTCTCCAAATGTTGGAGGTGGAGATAGTGGCTCTTCTTCTATGCATTTTTCTTTCAAAGGCAAACCACATAATCCTTGATTCCCTTCATAGGAAGTTTCTGGAAATGTAGAAAATTGCTTGATCAGTGGAATCCTTCCAAACAGTCGGTTGAATGAAAGGTTGAGCACTGACAAAAAAATAAGAGCATCTGCGAGTTGCAAAGGGATCTCCCCTGTAAGCTCATTTCTTGACAGGTCTAGTGACTCAAGATGACTCAACTTTCCCAAAGATGATGGGATTCGGCCAGTGAAGACATTATTTGACAAGTTGAGACCATATAACAATTTGAGTGCTCCTAATTCTTCAGGAATAGGCCCAACGAGACTGTTGCATGAAAAGTCAATATATTTGAGGATTGTTAGGATTTTCACCAACTCTAGCTCAAGATTCTTACTGACAATAGTTAAAGTATCTAGGTAATAATAATATGGACCTAAACCATAAAAGTCAAACTGGAGATGATTCAGCTCTGTCTGATCCTCATCGTCACCAGCTATCATTGTCTTCCATGCAGCGAAGGAACTTTTTGATAGTTTTCCACTGAATTTGTTGAAAGCTAGATCTAGAATTTGAAGGTCCGGCCAAGTGGCATTCAGCCCCGGGCAGCCAATCGACCCATAAAACTTGTTTGATCGCAAAACAAGGATACGCAAACTGAAACTATTCTTCAAATAACAAGGGAAGGTGTCTTCGATGTGGTTGTTTCCAATATGCAAGACTTTCAACTTTGTGCAATTGGCTAGAGATTTTGGCAACTCTCCTTCTAGTTGGTTTTCATCAAGGGCAAGAGTTTGTAAATGACAATTGCTCGGAAATGCATCAGAAATTGTGCCAATGAGGTTGTTTCTCCCCAGATTTAACACTCCTAGCATCTCACTCATCTCAATCAAGCACCGGGGAACTATCCCATTGAAGGAATTGTTTGACAAATCTAAAACTTGAAGATATGTAGCATTGCATATTGAAACATGAATACTCCCATTGAATTTGTTGCTTGAAAGGGAGAAGAAACTAGTCGTAATTGGCAAGTTCTCAATGCTTTTTTGTATGGAAGAGTTGAAATTATTCCTTGACAAATCCAAGTACACAACATTGGGGAGAAAAACCGGGAATTGGCCATGGAGATGGTTGGAATGAAGGTCTAGCATATTTAAAGTTGGACAACTGAGGAATGGTCCTTCTAGAGATACTAGGTAGTTAAAAGAGAGATTCAAGCGAGCTAGATTAGGAAGTTTCCAGATCCAACTGGGTATCTCTCCGTGAATCAGATTATGTGAAAGGTCTAGTTCTAATAATAAAGATTGGCTCCTCAAGAAATCAGGAAATGTCTTCAAAATGTTAAAAGAATGTTTCAATGTGCTGATTTGAGGAAATAGGGATACCGAAGAATTAATTCCATTGTGTTCAATCAACAAGTTATTGAATGAAAGATCAAGATTTGAAAGGTTTTTCAATTGTTGGATGGAATCAAGCTGCATTGACCCATTAAAGTTGTTAGAAGAAAGGTCGAGGACCTTAAGGCCTCAGAGTTCAAAAACAGACATCGGTACTGGCCCTTCCAAGTTGTTGTTGGACAAATCAAGGATGTATAGTGGGTGAGAAGAAACATTGGAGAACTCATCAAGTTGGCCAGAAAATCGGTTGTTGGAAAGTCGTAATTCCAGCAATAACGGAAGAGAAAATAGAGAAATCGGAAGACCACCTTCAAGCGAATTGTATCCCAAGTCAAGGATTTCCAAATTCCGAAGTTCTTTCCATTGAGTGGAAGTAATCTTACCTGTTAAATCATTACGGGTAAGGTAAATTTCTGTCAATCTCTTGGCCATACTGAATGATGGAATTGGTCCTGTGAAATTGTTGTATGACATATCCAAATATACCAACTGTGTGAGGGTTGCCATTGACTTTGGGATTGATCCATTAAAATTGCAACTATACAAATCAACTATGGCCAACATTTTTAGGTTACCAATAGAATCCGACAATGTCCCTGAAAAAAAAGTTCCCCCTAGTTCTAGGGTTCGAAGATTTCCATTCCAAGGAAATTCTGATAAAGAACCTTGTAGCATACTATTACCTGATAATTCAATCCTTTGCAGCGTCGGAATTTGGAAGATCTTTTCTGGAAATTTCCCATTCAATTTGCTTGAGGTGAAACTCAAGGATGTCAAGTTTTTGAAGTCTGCAAAAAATTCCGGAACTGGAACAAAAAACTGGTTATCAGCCAGATGAATAACTGAGAGGGACTGGAGATTCTACAGGGATGGATCAAAAGGCCCAGAAAGATAACATCTTGACATGCTCAACACTCTTAGATGTGGCAGTGAAGATGATAAGGCTCGACACCACTCATACCCTTTAGCTGAGATATTTACACCATCAAGATGAAGTTCCCTAAGCCCCGAAAGATTCTGAACTAACGTAGATAGATTTGGCTTCTCAGGCATAAGCAAATAAGTGCTCCGGTAAGAATGGATGGATAAATCAAGAGTAGCCAACCTTTTGAGGTGTGAAATCTCAAGTGGAATCTGCCCAGCAAAGCCTGCAGTTGACAGATTCAAGTAAGTCAAATTGCTGAGCTTCGTAAACTGGGATGGAATCTGGGAAGAATCAAACTCGTTATAGGCCAAGTTTAGCTTCTGGAGATGGTGAAGATTGAAAAGGCTGCTGGAGTTGTCAAGCACACCAGAGATGGATTCATTACTGAGGTCGAGACCAATAACACGACCCTCGTTGCAGGTTACGCCTTCCCACGAACAGCAATTGGCACTATCATTCCAATGTACCAGTTTTGCCGACAAGGCATCGTTGAACACAAGCTTGTTCTTCAACTGAAGCAACGAGGATTACTCATCACCAAGACAATGGCCTGACACCTCTAACGTACAGACTTTGAGGAAAAGTGAGCATAGGGGTATCAAGGAAAGGCATGAAATCAAGGTTAGAATTTTCATTGTAGGCTGATCGTGAAGAACTAAAGATAAGTTGAGGAACACAATCTTTTTGGCCGATTTTGAGTTTGGGCAACCTTAAAAATTTCGATGATAATGTAGCTGCTGATTTTTCCGAATCATTGACCGTAAACCGGAATGTACGACTAAATAATATTGAATGACCCAATCCAAGCGGTCCCATCCAATTCATTGTCAAACCATAGCATATCTTTGTTTTAATGATGTCTTGTTCGAAGGTGATGGTTATGCTAATGCCTCTCTGATAAGGTCAATGGCGATGGGAATCTTGCTATGTACTGTTTAGTATAGCAAAAGTCTGCTACTTTAATTGCAAAATGCGCAACAACTTAATGAGTCCAAGATATATTTTCTTGGGCTTCATAAATGCAACCAAATGTCCTGGGAAAAGGAAAAAAAAAAAAAAAGTGCAAATTAAAGACTCGTTGCATTATACTGAAACATGACAGAAATCCAGAATGATGTACATTGTCCTTCATGCTGAAGAATTTAAAGAAAGCATGTCAATTTTAATCTAAAATGAAGTACCCTGAGTCTACTGAATGAAACCAGCCAACTTGTTACCTAATTACCTCTTCCAATGGTTAGCAACAGTTAATGCAAGCCAAAGCATAAAACATACGTGTTAAAATTCACAGAACACAACTTCCATCTTTCACATTAGCTAGATTAACAATCCCACCAGTTTCTTCATGACTATGAACATACAGTTGCAATTACTTGTCACCACTAGACAACATTTTAGCAGCTAGAATGCTCCTATTGTCTTGCCTAGAGATGTAGTCTAGATAACATTTTAGCTTTAAACTGCCTTCCGTTCTCGGATGACCTCTTCACCTACCGATTTCACATTGCTGTCAGGTTCCATTTTTGTCTTGTGCTCCTGTTCTGCTGCACGCTTTAAATTCTATATCCAGCAGTCCATATCCTGCAACCTATCTTGAACAGTGCATGCACTGGTTGAGGATGTTACATGAATCGTTACAATTTTTTTGAACTCACGAAAAATATAATAAATAATTTAATTTTTTCAAATCTCAAAACAAAAATTATATTAAAAAACTACATTCTAACAATATTTTTTATTCATTTTTTAACTTTCATCTCATATATATAACCAAACGAGTAAATTTTTGCATATCCCATGCAGAACCTTTGTATGAGTCCCTGTTTGCCAATCATTTTCCTGAAATAATTCCACCTCATTTAATTGCCTTTCTTAAGAATTCAATGCTACTTTCGTACCACTTATTAACCTAGTGAATTTTGAAGTATTGGAGCCCACAGAAAACAGTTTTTCTACTGACCGTTCGCGTATAACATCACCAGAAGCAGCTTTGCTTGCAGAGCTCCTTATGGAATTGCCAAGGCTCTGAGAACTCCCATTTTATGCAAAAACCATCATCAGCAATCACATGTCCCTTTAATTGATGTAAAGGAATATGGAAAAGAGTTTTCCTGCAAAAAGTACCACTGGGTATAAAGACTGTTTCTTGGAGACCAGATTACTTATCTGCTCAAGTTTGGACCAGCTATCACTTAATGCCTCAGTATCTACATTTGAGGAACCTTAAAATTATCTACACCTTTTTTTTTTTTTAAGAGGACGGAACCCCAATTTTATTGATTGCCCTCACTTTTGGCGGAGGAAAACTGTGGTTACAGTCACGACACCTGGGAGGTACAAAAACCTAAATCTAGAAAAAGAGCACCCAGGCATCAAAACCAGTGTAACTATATAGAGTACAAGTCTTAAGAAATATATATAACCTACTTCTGAGAAAGTCAAAGAGGGGAACCTGCAAAAAGCCAAGTATACAAGAACAAAGATACACAAATACCAAGATGGTAAAATTAGACAAGCAAATAACACAAAACAAACCTGGCAAGAGGCTTATGATATCCTCAGGTAGGGCATACCCAATTTGTCCATGCGGAGAAGACCCCTCAACAGGCTAGGCAGCATATGAATATCAGACCAATCAGAGTTCAAACCTTCAGCTCCACACTTAGCTAGAAAGTCAGCCACAACATTGCCTTCACGAAAAATGTGAGTTACTGTATACTCTAGGCTATTAAGATGTTCTTGTAAATCCTCCCAAAAGTCTTCTAAATACCAAATGGGGCACTTATTCTTAACAATCCAATTGACCACCAGTTGAGAGTCAGTCTCTATTTGAACACGATAAAATCCAAGCGCGTGACATCTGCGAACACCTTCCAATAAGCTGCTGAATTCTGCAAAATTATTAGTACCTAAACCCAAGGGAACAGAGTAAGCCAGAAGTAATCTCCCATCCTCATCCCGAATAACACCCCCAACGCCAGAGGTTCCAGGGTTCCCGAAACTACTACCATCGGTATTGAGTTTTACCCAGCCCTGAGGGGGTTGGTGCCATTTTACCACCCGGACCCTCTTGGGCTTAGGGAACAAGACTGGAATATCCAGTCTATGCAAAATATCCATGTCCTGGGTGGAAAGAGAACTCACTTCATGATCTGGTCCATGATGCACCGGAGCCAAAGTTTAATAGCGTGCCAAACCGACTCTTTTGAGTGAGCCTTATCTTCATACCGGGCTTTACAACGCCTCTCCCAAAGTTTCCAGGAAATAATGGAGGGCAGAAGGCCAAAGATGGTTCTAACCTTTGAAGACTTACCTGCACGACGAAACCAAAAATTAGTTTGATCCTTCCAAGTGCAGAAATGGGCCATATGAACCCCTAGATGAGTGGCCGCTAGACGCCAAATGTGTCTAGCAAAATCCCCCGTGCAGAGCACATGGTTCAAGTCCTCAGTATGACCCTTTTGACAGAAATTACATTTAGAGGCCATTGAAACACCCACCATACTAATATTCTCGTCAACACTGAGGCAATTATTAGTAGCCTTCCACATCATGATAGAAATCTTCTTGGGAAGATTAGTATGCCATATCCACTGAGCCCAGGGTAAAGGGGGTGCCCGAACCCTTATACAGTCCCAGGCACTCTTAGTAGTAAAATTGCCCTCCTTATCCTTCAGCCAAACAAGCAAATCTTCACCCTCCTTCCGTCTAGCCAAAAACTCATACAGTTCATTGGCTTTCTGATGGCCCACTAATCTGTTCAGAAGAGAAATATCCAACCCATTCTCAATGCGGCACTCATTTATTTTAATCAAAGGGTGCTCAGTCACAGGAAATTGAGCATAGAGAGGACCTTCGTTGTCCCAATTGTCATACCAGAAGGAGATATTACCTTCCTTCACAATCCATTTGGAGCTATTCATCACCTCCGGAATACTACAGACAATAGATTTCCAAAAGCGGGTCCCTTTAGTAGGCTCTAGGAGGGATAAGTGATTTCCTTTAACATATTTACCTCCAAAAAATTTCGCCTAAAGAGAGTTGCCCTTAATAAGATTCCAGGCAAGTTTCATGTGTAAGGCTCTCTGAACATCCCCAAAGTCCCTAATACCCAAACCACCTTCGTCCGTAGGCGTACATATGTGCTTCCAAGAAATCCATTTCCTCCTACTCTTGCCTCCTGATTCACCCCAAAAGAAAGAGCTTATAAGTTTATTCAGGCTACGTATCACCACTTTGGGGACATCTAAAATAGCCAGCAGGTGGGTGGCCATGATAGATAAAACATGACGCAACATAATAGTTCTACCACCAGCAGAAAGAATCTTCATCTTCCATCCTGCAATCTTCTTGTTCACTTTGCCCAGTAAATCACCAAAATCGCAAGCCTTTAGCCTACCATCCACAATAGGCACCCCCAGGTACTTAAAAGGAAACGAACCCTCGGTAAACCCAGTAGAGCAGAGAAGAGCATGTTTCCTAGAGACTGAAATTTTCTTAGAGAAAAAAATAGCACTCTTCTCTTTACTGAGCACTTGACCAGTCGACTCCTCATATTTGTTCAAAACTTCCATCAAAGCTCTCATACTTCTTTTACCACCATTTGCAAAGATAACTATATCATCTGCATACATAAGGTGAGAGATAATCGGGGTCCCTCTAGCTTGAACAAATTGACCAATTTTACCTGTCTCAAATGAATTCTTAAGGAGACGAGAGAACACCTCTTGCATTATAATGAAAAGGTAAGGCGATAAGGGGTCACCTTGCCTTAGGCCTCGCTTTCCTTTAAAGAAACCCATGGGGGTCCCATTCATCATGACTGAGTACCACGGCGAGGATATACAAGAGTTAATCAGGTCACAAACATTAGGAGAGAACCCAAAACTAAACAGAACATGTAATAAAAAATTCCAATCTACTCGATCATAAGCCTTAGACATGTCAAGCTTAACTAGAACATTACCCCCAATGGATTTCCTATGAATAGAGTGGACCATTTCCTGAGTTAAACTGATATTCTCAAAAATACTGCAGCCTGGAATAAAAGCCTCTTGCTCCTTCGATATCATTCTAGGGAGCAAACTAGTCATACGAGCCACAATGATTTTTGAGCAAATCTTGTAGACCACGGAGCAAAGGCTAATAGGCCGAAATTTATCAAAGCTAGAGGGATTATCCACCTTCGGAATTAGCACTATATAAGATGCAGTGAAATTTTTTGGGAGCATATGGCTATGGAAAAATTCAACAATGGCTGAAAGTAGATCATCTTTAACCAAGTCCCAACAAACTCTGAAAAAACCTGATCCAAAACCATCTGGCCCTGGGCTACTATCAATGGGAATAGAGAATAGAGCATCCTTTACTTCCTCTATGGAAGGATCTGTACCAATAGTCAAGTTATCCTCATTAGTAATAATGGGAGAGATCAAGTCACTCAAATTCGGAAGAGCACGAGAACTACTCTGACCCAGAAATTCCTGAAAATGATCAACAGCAGCTTTATGAATGTCAAGAGGGTACTGTAAAACCCTACCATCTGACATACTCATCTCCTGAACTCTTTTATGCAGTTTGGCTTTTAAGTAAGCATGAAAGAATTTAGAGTTCTGGTCCCCATCTTTCAGCCAGCTTTTCTTGGCCATATGAGCAAGCCTAGTGTCCTCTCTACCCAACCATGTTGAAAGTTCCAGCTTAGATGCTAATAGGTCAGAGTCATCCTTGGCATTAAAGGAGACTTGAAGGCGGCTTTCCAGATTATCAATACGAGCCTCTAGACCCTTGATTATGATGTTAGTCCTACCAAAGACACTCTTATTCCACTCTTTTAAAGCCACCTTAACCCTTTGTAATTTAGAGGAAAGGTTGATTAATCCATGCCCTAGGCCCTCACGTTTCCACACTCCATCCACAAAACTATAGAAATCCAAATGATCAGTCCACATATATTGAAAGCGGAAAGGATTAGGACCATACCTGAATAAGTTCTCCCCCATCTGAATAACCAACAGGGAGTGATCCGAAGTAGAGCGCCAAAACCTGGTAAGACACATTAGAAAAAGAATTAAGAAAAATAGTATCAATAAAATATCTGTCTAACCTGGCCCAGCTGCGCGCTTGTCCCCCTTGACCATTGCACCAGATCATATTCGGGCCTT
Source organism: Juglans regia (assembly GCF_001411555.2). NCBI lineage: Eukaryota > Viridiplantae > Streptophyta > Magnoliopsida > Fagales > Juglandaceae > Juglans > Juglans regia. Next base: position 22,998,203 of record NC_049904.1, read on the forward strand.
TGGAACACATCTCTAAAAGACCACAGGTTTGAATGCACTGGTTGAATTCTTCCATGGCTACAAAAGGACGAGGACGCCCACCTCTTCTTTCTAAATCATCCTTAATGATATTAAAGTCCCCACAGAGAACCCAAGGAATTCTGGCAGTCCCCATATTCTCCAAATCCGCCCAAAGCTCTCTTATATCATTTCGGTTGCACTTTGCATATATAATAGATAGTAGAAACATATGACCATTCTCCTCTACTTTCACAGTAATAAACTGATTAGACCCCACCACCCACTGTATCGAAACCAGTGAATTCCACATCAACCAAATTTTACCACCATGCACCTCATTTGTGACAAAACAATTGCAACTAAATCTTCCGAAGAATGACGGGATTCTATCCTCTAACAAAAAGGGCTCAGCTAAAGCTATGATATTAGGGCTAAATTGCTTAATAATTTTCCTCAACCTCCTATAAGAATTGCCTATTCCCCTAATATTCCAAAAACTAATAGGACTGATCATAATTTAAATTTGGAAGGACGAATTACCACCCTGGTAGAGCCCCTTTTCTGGCCTGTTTTTCTGGGGTTGTTGGAGCCCTCAGAATCTGTGAAGTATTCCTTGCGCATATCATCCTTGATTTTGTCTCTCTCACTCTCGTGATCAGAATGGGAAAATAGTATCTCATCCGTTCTTTCCTCTTCATATGCAAGCATAAACGTCTCATTAACACTGACTGCTAAGGATCTTGCCTTTTTCTTCTTCGATTTCCTCTTTAGGCTTATCAGATGACTCTCCCATTCTTCGCCCGACTCAGTTACTTTGCTCACAACTAGATTAATGGCTTCTGTGCTAACCTCTTGTGGGTCTGGTAGGGGATAGGTAGATTTAACAATTTGCAGGCTCTCTTGCTCAGTTAAAACTTGCCGTATGTCCTCAACAACTTGCTCTTCTATTGATTGCTTGGAGGGGGTAGGAAACTTCTCTGGTAGATCATCATTCAGCTGGACCACAATACTGGTGTTGTCCTGACCTTGATCTGTAGCTACAATGTGCCTTGTTGTTCCACTAAGCTCCTGGTTATTAACTCTATTCGCCCCTTTAAGCTCTCTATGTTCTTCTTCTTCTTCTACTTCATGCAGGTCATGTGTGGCATGCTGCAATTTTTCTTGTTCGCCTCCCTTCTCCTGAAAAACTAGTTGTCCCCCTGTTCCCTTGTCTGTATTATTTTCATTTTTCGAAGACCCTCCTGCTTCATTCTCATCCATCTGATTTTTCTCAGCTTCTAATTCTGTCTTGGATTCTACTGAAGATCCTTTCTTGACCCAAACTTGGTTCCCAGTCCCTTTCCTGGTATGGTCTTTACCATTACGGCATGTTTTAGAATGCCGCCTAAAACTGGTGTGAGGAGAGAGAAACGCTCTGTACAACAAAAAGACCGTTGAGGAGAGAGGAACCGTTGAGGAGAGAGAAACCCGATCGCCGC